>NC_047662.1:11050166-11161162 GCF_011762505.2 Arvicanthis niloticus | reverse complement strand
GCAGATATTTTTGTGTTATATGCCTTAAATACTACTTTTTTGTCAGGCACAGAGAAGGCTGATCTCCTTGAGTTAAAGTCCTTTTCCAGCTAAATGTATTCTACCAAGTTATGATTGGATTTGAATATGGTGTTGGAAAGAAGGGGACTTTGTGGAGGTTTCATATTCTAGAGAGGAGAATTTGGCATTAAAAACTATTGAAGCCAATTACTGGTGACACACCGAGGCAGGGTTGATCCATGCCTTTAATCCAGCATTTGTAAGACTGAGGCAAGCAGATCATTGAGTTCAAGGACATCATGATCCATAGGGCATGTTTTTGGACAATCCAAGGGTACAGAGTAATCCTGTATGGAAAAACAAATAATAGACCTACACACTTGAGAAACCCTGTCTGGAGAAACAAACAAACAAACATAAACAAACTCTCTGTGGAGTCCCAATAAATGGAGGTCAAGTAGGCACTGTAATGAAGAGCAACATATAGATGTCATTGACAAAGATCCCAGCATTATGTGGGGGTTTTCCATGCTTTCTTTAGCAGAAGCTCTTTTTACCTGTGTGTGCTTCAGCTAAACATTCCTTCACCAGTCTTTCTTAGCTTTTTGCCTGTTTCTACTTCAGTGAAACATTCCTTCAGGTGTTTGCCACAGCAAAACACCATGCAGTGGAGTGTCTCAGGAAGTCTGAAGAAATGAAGATATTGTCTTAGGATTGATCTCTACCTCCTTCCTCACTTTAGTTAATCTAAATCACTTCCAGGCTGGTGTTGCTGTTCTGGATCTGATGCCCTGAGCCTCTCCTTTACAGGTTTGTCATGGGTCCCTCTCCTTACAACATCTGGAGTGCTGAGATTAAAAATGTGCACCACCATGCTGGGCTCTTTTTCTTAAAAGAGACTGTTTATGCCTGGATGCTCTTCATGAAGCACTGTGAATGGCCCAAGACAATTAAAAAAACAGGGGTTTTATGGTCAGGTCCATTTACAGAGAAAAATACTGTCCTAGATGGCTTCAGGAATGAAAGGATAAGTGGCTATGCAAGGGTTACAAGTTGTATGCATCTGTGACAGACACGTCCAGAAGTGAATTCATAGGGTCACAGATTTCCAAAATAATGAAAATAATTTCATTCACACTATCCAAGCCAGTTCAGGCTGATTTGGGCCTAAAGTGATACCTAGATACACTTACTCAGACACTTTATCAGAAATTCCCTATAATTTTTTATTACTGGGCACAGAGAAATGTCAACTATTCTTCAGAGATTGAAGTATGTGTAGCTCTGGATAGGCAGGGCTGACAAGTTTGTGCATGCTGTCGATGAATTGCTTGTAAAAGGGTGTGTGTGTCTTGGACATGCATATCAAGGTGCTGGGATGCTAACTACATTAATGCAAACAGAGACTGTGTACAACACATACAATTGGACCTTGACTTAAACTATTTTCTATGTTTTTTCTGCCTTCAGACAACTTCAACCATTATTGTCCCTGCAGGCAGACATAGAGATGCAGTCTTGGATACCTTATGAGCTACAGAGTGTCAGATTCAAATAGCTCAGCCCACAAGCTGAGTTTCTTTCCAAATTTGATCCTTTAAACTTATGGTTATTATTTACTGGGTGACTTTAACACTGTTAAAGGAACAGGAATTCAGGAACAACAATAGGGTGTGCCCTTGTGCAGGTACAAATGTCTAGAAAGCCTGAGTCCCGAGAATCCATCTTGAGGCTTCTCAAAGAAAATGTTAAAATAATATATTTATTGGGAAATGCACTTTCAAAGCAAAGGTTATATGTAGAGCACACATATCAATGTGTGTGCTATTTATATAATTGGAAGAATAGATGAATGTAGTTCTATGTGGACCCTCCACTACTTAAGGCACAGGTGTTACCATTATGCTCTTTCTAACAATTGATCCCTAAGTTTCTCTAACCAGTTACAAAAACAATCAAGAAGCACCAAGATTTGGTTGAGAGTTAAAAATCCTCCAGGTACAAAAGATTGGTTTAACATAGGACCATGAAAAGTTAGCCAGCCAGGCTTGGGAGACAATACCTGTAATTACACAACTCCTGAAGGCAAGGCAGGAGGGGTTTAAAGAACTCATAGCCAAATGTGGACCAGAGAACCTAGCCTTAATATAAAGAAAAAAATCAAGTGGGAATATAGCTCAGAGCTACAGTGCCTGCCTGGCATACGTCAGAGTCTAGGTCCATCAACCACAACAAAAAATGTGTGAATGCAAAATTAATGCATGCTAGTGATGGAATAGGTAATGATAATTGAAGCCCTAGACAAAGCCATGGGAGATAGAGTAAGAATCTATCTTCAAATATACACAACAAATGGCTGGAGGCTCAACAGATGAGAGCACTGACTGCTTTTCCAAAGGTCCCGAGTTCAATTACCAGCAACAATATGGTGGCTCACAACCATCAATAATGAGAGCCCAAGTATGCTTTAGGTTTGTCTGGAGATAGCAAAGCTGTACTTACATACATAAAATGAATAAACAAATCACACACAATATATTCAGCTGATTCAATTAACAATATCAATAAAGGTGATGAGGTCACACCTGAATGTGTACAGAAGAGCAGTTGACAGGATTTCCTCACCCACTCAAGTTCTTATCATTTTAAATTTAATTTTCAATTTGAAGTTTTTCAGAGTATTTTGCCTGCATATATTTCTGATAATGCCATCCCCTTTATGATTTACCTTTGCCCACATATTAAGGGGAGGGAGGGAGCTGCATTCCTTTGACATTTATTGTATGAGAATGAGTTTAAAACAAAATATATCTCATGAGAATGGAGCTAATATAACTGGCCAGAGTTACAGGAAGACGATTGTCCTAGTACATCACGCATCTGGAATCCTAAGTTATTTTATTCATAATTAATGGCAAAAGACAAAAAGGAAGCCAGACCTACACAGAAAGATCCTGAACATATTGAGATGAGTAAATTTAAGACTCTTAGCATATTCAGGACTGTAGGGACTTGAATGCATTGTAGGCACAATGATGTCATCTCTCAAAAGTAAGGAATTAAAGTCTGTATCAAAAGGTACCTCAAGGTAGGTACTGATGGGTCAGAACTTTGATTGTAGGATCTGAAATACAGAGGCAGGTGGATTTCTGTAAGTTCTAGGTTACCCTGGGTTACACCATGTGCCTGGCCAGCCTGTTCTATGTAGTAACTCTAGTCCATCATTTTCTACAACAGAGAGAAATAGGCATTGATGGGCTACTTAGTGAGTCCCTGACTCAAACAAATCTTCCAGATTGTTTTGTTTTATTTTGAGATTGTTTGTTTGTTTCTAATTAACCTTTACTGAAACCCATAGTCTCTGCCTCCCAAGAGCTGGGATTAAAGGCATGTCCCACCATTGCCCAGCAAGAAATATTTCAAGAGAGTTGATTAAACAGGGAAATCTGCTACTGTGTTATTTACAGAAAAAAAATCTAGGTGTGGTGTGGCTCAGCACTTACCACACGCCTTTAAACCCTTGGATACAATATGGATACACCCATAGTAGACACCTTTAATACCAAACCATGAAGCTAAATTTACTTTATTGAAGAATAAAGGAACCATATTTCAAAGGTGATGTATAATTGCGTGGCATCAAAGTGACAAATCAGTGAATGATGCCCAATGCCCATGAACAAAATAAGGACAGTACAGACAGAGAGAGGAAGCACATATATTGAAGCAATTCTATAGAGATAGGGTGCAAGAGTGAACAAGCTGGACACATGTAAATACAAAATGAGACAGAGAATGAGAAGAATAATGAGATTAAAACATATTTTTAAAGTTAGTATAAAGTAATTGCAGTCATAAGCTAAGAGAAGTCAGATTGAATCAATCAGCTCTACAAGAAAGAAAACATGAGTTGAACCAGTCAGTCAGAGTTCATAAAGTATAAGAAAGCCTGATCATGTTCAGTGAGTCTCAAAGGCTGAAAACATTCTAGATCTATATGAGATTGCACAGAGGCTAGAAGCATCCAGGACTAGATCTATGTTAGCAGAGGGCAGCTGTGAGCCACCAAGATGACAATTACATCAGGAGAATAAGAGATAAGTAAATAAACAAACACTGAAGCTTACAGATACTAACCAAGTGGACATAGCAAATACTGTACAACGTTTCACCCTAAACCAAAGAATATACATGTTTCTCAGCACCTCAGAGAACTGTCTCCAAAATTAATCACATACTTGTTTACAAAGCAATTTTCAACAGATACTGGAAATTGAAAAAATCCCTACTTTTCACCAAATTACCATGGATTAAAGCTGGATTTCAAGAAGAAGAAGAAAAAAGAAACATAAAAACTCATAGAAACTGAACAACTCTCTACTCAGTGAAACTGTGTCAAGAGAGGAATGAAGAAAGACTTTGAAAATTCAATAAAAATGAAAACACAATATAACCAGTTTTCGGGGCACAATGAAAGAGGTGCTAAGAGGAAGTAAATGCTTACATAAAATATAAAGAGATCCCATACTACCATATTAACAACACAGCTGAAAACTATAGAATATAGAGAAGTAAACATATAAAACAGGAGTAGATGGCAGGGATTTATCAAACAGAAGGATGAAATGAATGAAATACAGAGAGAGACAGAGAGAGAGAGAGAGACAGAGAGGGACAGGGAGAGGGAGAAAGAGAAGAGGAGGAAGAAGGAAGGGTAGAAGAGAGGGAGTGAGTGAGGAAGAGAGAAGAGATACATGTAATCGATGCAACAAAGAGTTGGTTCTTTAAAAAACATCACCTAGATCAATAAACCCTCAATGAAACTAATTGAATGATGGAGAGAAAATATACAAATTGATAAAATCAGAAAAGAAAAATGAGGACATAACAAATACCTAAGCAAAATCATGAATAATTGTATTATATTTAAAATCATGTACTGCACAAACCTAGAAAATTTAAAAGAAATGGATCATTTTCTAGATAAATACCACTTACCAATGTTAAATCAAGACCAGATATACTCGAATTTTGTGTTTGTATTTATTTTGATATAAATGTATTTAACTATATAATGTATGAAAGTATTAATTTAAAGATATAGATGTAAATACAACATTATTCAAATTTATAATTGGCAAAAAAGAAGAAAAAAGCATTAGTGTCTGTGCAGTGAATTTGTGAATGGGTTCTCATATTCACCAGGTCTTAGTTTATTCTATTGTCTTCACACAGATCTAATCAAACTGTACATATTCTATTTCATAACACTACCCTGAGGCCAGAGTATTACTGTGACATACAGGTTAGAATAAACTACATAATGAGTTTCAGAGAGCCGTTAGTTATACTAGGAGAAATTACTTGGGGAAAAAAGTAAAATCTAAGAGAAAGCTGGTCAGAAATTACTATAAGGAAAAGTCCAATACAAAGAGGTTAACTACACTCAGGAAAATATAAGGAATAAATGATACCACATCACTAAAATCAAAAGAAGACAAATACATATACACATACACATACACATACACATACACATACACATACACATACACATACATATACATATACTTTTGGACTCTAAAATCCAAAACCAGGGAATGTGTTCTCCCAGTAACTCCCATGGACAGGATTTGCTGCAATAACAGGCGGTTTAATGATAATAATAATCAAGTACACTGGGGTTCTCTCACATGCAGGCAAAAAGAGCCCCGAGTTGAGGTTAAGGGCAGTTTTTATACACCTTAAGTCTTGGACTAGAGAAACTGTGACCAGGCACAATATGATTGGCAGAGCAGTGTGACTTTTAAACTGATTGGTCTTTGGGAAATGAGGTGGCAAGGACCTCCCTTGTCTGTAAGTGTCAAAGGTTAGTCTATGTACATGCTCTGGGCCTTCCCCACATACAGGTGGGTTTCCTTGCCTGTGGTCTGAGGAATGCTAACCCCTTCTTCCTCTGAATGTTAATCCAGCAGGGTAATGCAGCAGATGTCCTCAGACTAAGGAATGTGCTCCTCCCAGGTTGTGTCATGGGGCAGTTAAACATTAACTTTAACTAAAAATTACCTTTAAAAAATTCCTAAAATACTAGCACCAAAAATATACCAGGAATTAGAAAATATTGAACATTAATATCTCTTAAGATCAATGAACTCAATTCCTCAATAAAATGACCCAGGCTCACAGAATGGATATATAAACAGAACCCATCATTCTGCTGTATACAAGAAACACATTTGAGCAACAAAGATAGACATTACTTCTGAGTAGATGGCTAAAAAATAAAGGTTATAAAGCAAGTGGACCAAAAGGGAAAAAATAGAAACCAGTCTAATATCTACTAAAAATTTTTCAACCAAAAGTAAGCAAAAGAGACTGGAAAGGACACTTCATGTTCATTAAAGGAAAACGCACCATGAGGACTTCTCCACTGTAAACATCTATGCCCCAAATGCAAGGGCACACACATTCATAAAAGAAACACTCATTATAAAATAGTTTGAGAAGGTGGAGGCAGGAAACAGCCTTCCTCACTGCTGACTTCCACCTGGCTTGAGTTTGGAGTTGAGGCCTCCCCCACTCATGTTCCCCCTCAGCCTGCAGTATCTGACCATGTTTGGCCCATGAAGAAATGCAGTAATCAGCTTGAACCTGTACTGCTGTGGGGCTAGCCTTGGAGTGGCTGCTTAAGTTGCTTGGCAGAGGGCAAGAGCCTCTTGGGGAAGACTGACACCTAGCTAGCTATCTCTAGTTATTTTATTCAAACATCATACAGGGTTAATTGGGCGTGGGAATGGTTCCAGGTGCCAAGGTTATTTTCCTCTTGCTGCTTAAGAGATCACACAAGCCACACAAATCTCAGTCCCATTTGACCTTGGTTAGCCATAATCAAAAGAAAGAACTCCAAGCTTTTTCGGATTGTCTTAGAACCAAGATGAGTGCAACTGCAAGCTCTCCTATAGCAACAAGTGCAGATATTCCAAAGGCACAATATTTCTTCAAGGTTCAAACAATCTCATGACAATTTCTCAGCTTCTACTGATTGATCCAAACGTACCAAAGACTTATTTGTCCTTAAAAACAGTTTTAAATTTACATGATGGATAGAGATTATGTCCTGGATGCTCAGTCAAAAGAGGGAGCCTCAGAACAAGTCAGCCAGGACACTAAGTAATAGATGTCAATAATTTGAGCTGAACCAGGCATGGTCAAACACACCTTTAGTCTCAGCATGTTGGAGACAGAGGCAGGTTGATCTTTGTGTTTTTATAGCCAGCCTGGTCTACATAAAAGCTTCAGAAAAGTCAGAACTGCATGGTCAGACCCTGTTTAAAAAACACAGTTAGATTTGAGACAGGATGTTGGCTCACACTTATCACAACAGGACCAGAAATGGTTGTCAATTCTTCTGGGCAAACAAATGTTAGTCAAGCTTGCCTGTGTGACTCTTTTATTTTAGTGCTCCAGGGGAATAGCTAGGCTAATCTCAGTGTTCAAGGCCAACCTGTTCTATATAGGAACTCCCAACCCAGTCATGACTACACAGTGAGACTTCATTAATATTGGTGGCAAGAAATATGACTCATGTTTAGAGCACAGACTTTCAGAGGACCCAGCTAAAATTCCCAGCAATCATTTTCCGTAGCTCATAGACCCAAAACTCCAGATCCAGAGGGATTCAACTCCTCTGGCCTCTCACAAGTTTCATCTCTCTGAACATTTCTCATTAAAGACACACATATACACATAATTAAACATAAGAAAAAACTTTAAAGTGTGAAAAATAAGACATTCACCCATCAATTTAATGAATGAAGAAATAAATAAGTGTATATATACAGATGTATGCAGTAAAATTATATTGAAGATGGTTTTGGTTTTTGTTTGTTTGTTTGTTTGTTTTTGTTTTTGGTATTTCAAGACAGGGTTTCTCTGTGTATCCATGGCTGTCCTGGAACTCACTCTGTAGACCAGGCTGGCCTGGAACTCAGGAATCTGCCTGCTTCTGCCTCCCAAGTGCTGGGATAAAAGGCATGTGCCACCACTGCCTGGCTTGAAGATGATTTCTAAGCAGTATATTTTTGTGTGTGTGTACAGAGGACTCAACCAATTTTGTGATAAAATATTCACAAGTGCTTTTCATTTAAAAAGTATTTTTTATTGTGGCTTTTTTTGGGGGGGTTGGTCTGTCTGTCTGTCTGTCTGTCTTTTGACAGTTTATTTTTGTAGTACTGGCTGTTCTAGATCTTGTTCTGTTAGAAAAGCTGGCCTCCAACTCAGAGATCTCCCTGCCTCTAACTCCCAAGTGAAGTAGAAACTTGCACTTTCTTTTGTATGGTTAGTTATGTCAAATGATGCTTTGCTGGGGCACACAGGTGATAAAATGTCTTGCTAAAGCAGACACTAGAAAGAATGTTTTCTGGAAGCATACACATGTGAAAGTATGTTTTGATATAGCAGCCATGTGAAGGGATGCTTAATAAAGCAGTAAATATGACCACACAGACAGTGGGAGACCAGCATGAAGGACTGGTTTGTTTGTTTGTTTTTTTCTTCCTCATTGTTTTTGAATAACAGCACCCATTGTGAAAATATCCCCATTGAGAAAAACTTGTCAAAAACTGCTCCTGAAATTCCTGTGTCAGCTTGCTGCTTCTATAGCCTCTTCTAAGGCTAATTTGCAAGCCTGGTGGTTCCTTCAGTATTAAACTACATCTGAAGATTCCTGTCTGCCATATGTTTGCAAAAGGCCTGGACTGAAGCTGCTGGTTCCTGTGTCTTGGACTGGCTTGGGCTGCATTTAGGCACTGGGTATTCATGAGCACAGGACATCATTCAGCATACTTGTTCACAGGGACATGCCATAGTCAGAAAGGGCTTGGTAAAGCACTCAGGTGCCATATATTCATGCTATGTCTTAGGAACTGTAAGTCTTACCAATTCCAGGAACCACCAGAAGGCCAGAGTCCCTGCTCTGCAATAGTAGAGAACTCTTTGAACCCTGTTTTACGTTCTAGAGGTTTCAATTCCAAACATTCATCAGTCTCAGCATATGCAGGCTCTCACAAGAACCAACACAGCAATTAACCTTTATCCTACCAGAAAAAAAACCCTGTTCCTTTGAATCTCATTCCCCTTTGGAAAGGTTGTTCAGGAGAAAGCAATGTGACCAGACACTTGTCATGGCAAAAAGATACTGATCAAATACTAAGGCCCTAAAAAGAAACACTACTACTGTCATATGTCCAACAACACAGGTTCTGCTTTCCACAGGTTGAGTTGGCCAAGGATGGACTGAGGAGAATTGCTGAAATATAAGGCATTACTCTTTACTTTTGAAGTTATTCCAACATTCTCTGGAACTCTGGGCTTTATTACACTAATTAGGAGAAGGAAGTAGAAGATCTGTTAATTATTGACCACCTGGCTGCACATCTAGACTGTGTCTGAAATTTAAATGTGAACTAAGCCATGTGAGTTTCCCCTAAGCAGCTCTGGAGTCATGTGACTACAAAAGAGTGCCCTGCAAGACTGTGGATCTGAGTTACACATGCCATGGAAGCCTTCAGCTTACATTGCTTTCCATCCTCTCCTTTCTCATGTCTCTTTCGGTTTGTAGCTGTGGACTTTGCACACTGAAACAGGATGATTGAAACTTTAGGAACATTCTGTGCTCTCTGGCAAGACACAGTGTCAGAAATCAAAGAAGAAGGAATCAAAATCAAATGAATGTTTGGAAAGCCTACACATTAGAGCAGAGTAAGAATTACCAACTTGGTTCTTTCAGTCTCATTTTCCATGAAGTGCTGGAGCACAGAGTACAGGTAGGAATCTCTGGGTGGGGACTGGGATAAGGATACGTGCTTATGGAGGATGCAAGAGACCTTCCTACATGCACCATGTTGGTCTAATACAGCCATTGCTATGATTTCCAGCCATGTTTTGAATCATGCTCACGCTGATCCTCAGGCCTCAGATTATCATGCTATGAATTGTGTGGTCAGAAAACAGAAGGCCATGTCCTGGGGGTTGATCTCAATATGTAAGCAGAATGAGTTTGCAAGAAGGATCATATGCTTGTAGACAAGAGTGGTCTTGAACTCAGAGATCCACATGCCTCTTCAAGTGCTGTGATTAAAGCCATGAGGCACAACCCTTTGTCTTCAGTAAATCAGTTCTTGACTCTCTGTCTGGCATAAGAATCTGCCTGTGTATAGATATCTGATCCAATTTACCTAGACCATCCAAATTGAAAAGTAAGCAAGTGAGTAGACAACCAATTACTGAATTGGAGCCCTTTTTGGTAGGGAGGGTGTGGCTCCAAATGGAGGGTTCAGCTGAAAGGTACATAAAGAGTAATAGCAGGCAGAGAAACTCTCTCTCTCTCTCTTGTAGCCTGGAGTTTCAGCCTTCCCTTGCCTGAATATGGTGATCTGTAATCAGTATCCAGATCAAGTAAGTCCCTCAGCTCCATAGGGATTTCTCAACTCAAGCAACCAGGGCTAGCCTTGTCCTCACTTAAAATTTTGTTTAGATGATGTATTACCTGCTGGTTATTCTTTTTTGAGATGAGTATCCTCTACATAAAATCACTATATCTTACATATTCTGTACTTTTTGGCTAATATCCACTTATCAGTTAGTAGATACCATGCATGTAATTTTGGGTCTTGGATATCTCATTACTCAGGATGATATTTTCTAGTTCCATCCATTTGCCTGCAAAATTTGTGATGACGTCTTTTTAAATAGCTGAATAGTATTCCATCTTGTAAGTGAACTACATTTTCTGTATCCACTCTTTGGTCGAGGGCTATATGGGCTATTTCCATTTTCTGGGTATAACAAATAAGGATGCTAGGAACATGGTGAAGCACATGACCTTGTGGTATGGTGGGGATTCTTCTGGGTATATGCCCAAGAGTGGTATAGCTGGGTTTTCAGATAGAAGTGTTTCCAATTTCCCAAGCAACCACCAGACTGATTTCCAGAGTGGTTGCACGAGTTTATAATCCCACCCCAATGGAGGAGTGTTCCTCTTTCTCCTCATCCATGCCAGAATATGCAGTTATTTGAGTTTTTAATGTTAGACATTCTGATTTGTAAGGTAGAATTTCAAGGTCGTTTTCATTGTAATTTCCCTGATGACTAAGGACTTTGAACATTTCTTTAATGCTTCTGAGCCATTTGAGATTCTTCTATGATTGAATTAGTGGAAGGATTGTACAAACTGAAGGAGAGGGCAACCCCCTAGGAAGACCAGCAGTCTTATCTAAATTAGACACCTGGGAACTCCCAGAGACTTAGCCACCCAACCAGGCAGCATACACAGGCTGGTCCAAAGCCCCCAGCACATATAGAGCAGAGGACTGCCTGTTCTGTCTTCAGGTGCAAAAGATGCATCAAATCCTTTAATAAATTTAGATACCTGAGTGTGAGGAAGGGAAGCACCCTCTTGGAGGCAAAGGGGAGGAAGAATTAGATGAAAAGCTGTGTGAAGGGGGCAAGATCTGGAATGTAAATAAAATTAAACTAAATAAAATAGTTTATCTGGCCTCAAACTCACAGATTCTCCTATCTTGGCCACCTGAATGCTGTTTAACCAGAATATACAAGTGAGTTCTCTATTATATCTAAGTATTAATTGGGTCATTGTGGTTTCTGTGGGGTACTTTTGTTTTGTTTTGTTTTGGTTTTGGTTTTTGAGGTAGTCTCACTAAGAGTTTCAGGGTGACCTTTTTAACTCAAGGCAATCCATGGTGGAATGACAGCTGTGAGTTGCACAAGTGCCTTGAATACTGATCTTTATGTCACATTAAGTCTGGCATTCTTTGGTGTGCCTTTAATCCCAGCAACAAACATGCAGAATGAGGCTATTCTCTGAGTTTGAAGCCTAAATGACTGTCAAAAAAAGCCAGGTATTATATGTGTCTTTAAAAAGGCAAAAGAAGGGTCTGGAGAAAAAGCTCAGTGGTTAAGAACACTGAGTGCTCTTCCACAGGTCCTGCGTTCAATTCCCACTAAATACTTCATAGCTCACATCCATCTATAATGGGATCTGATGCCCTCTTTGGGTGTGTCTGAAGACAGGAACAATGTACTCACATACAATACATGAGTGAGTGAGTGAATGAATGAATGAATGAATGAGGTAAAACAGGCAAACAAACACAAAATACCCAAAAACAAATGGTATTTCCATCTCCTCCCTGATACACAGTGTCTTATTTTCAAGGTGCTCACAAAGTTCTCAAACTGGCAGAAAGAAGCCTGCATATATATGTATGTATATATGCATATATACAAATATGTGAGTGTGCTTATATAATAGACTTTACATCATAATCACTGTCTCTGTGATTATTGGTTTCTCTGTGTGTCCCTGGCTATCCAGGAACTCACTCTGTAGACCAGGCTGGCCCTGAAATCAGATATCTGCCTGCATCTGCCTTCCAAGTGCTGGGATTAAAGGTGTTCGCCACTACTGCCCAGTGAGAGGTGATTTTTAAAATCAATCTAACCCATAGAATAAGTCCCTGTCTCAAAGATAAATCTAAGACTAATTAGCAAGTAGCAACTAAATAAATTAAATAAAACAGAGTTGGGCAGTGATTTATTGAATATGCTCTCGGTGTTCAATCAGGTGTCAGTTATTTTGGTTTTCATAGAGAGAATATCATCCATCTACACAGTAAAAAAATGGATAGAACCAGAAAACATCATCCTGAGTGAGGTAACCCAATCACAAAAGAACACACATGGTATTTACTCACTGATAAGATGATATTAGCCCAAAAGCTTGAAATAGCCAAAATTCAACTCACAGACCACATGAAGCTCATGAAGAAGGAAGACCAAGTGTGGATGCCTCGGTCTTACTTGGAAGGAGTGACAGAATGCTCAAGGGAGCAAATAAGGGGACAAAGTGTGGGACAGAAAGTCAAGGAGGGGCCATCGGGAGACCACTCTACCTTGATATCCATCCCATGTGCAGTCACCAATGATAGATGCAAATATGGATGCCAGGAAGTGCATGCTGACAGGAGCCTGATGTAGCTGTCTCCTCAGAGGTCTGCCAGAGTCTGACACATACAGAAGCAAATCCTCGAAGCTAATCATTGATCTGATCAAGGGTTCCCAATGGAAAAGTTAGAGAGAAGACTGAAGGAGCTGAAAGGGTTGAGGCCCCAAGAGGGGAGCAACAGTGCCAGCCAACCAGAGCTCCCCAGGGTCTAAACCACCAGCCTGGGAGCACAAAGGGAGGCACCCATGACTTCAGCTGTATACTTAGGGAAGGATGGCCTTGTAGGGCATGTGTGGGAGAGGAGATTCCTGGTCCCAAGAAGGCTGAACACCAAGTGAGAAGGAATTCGAGGGTGGGGAGGGGGGAGTAGGGGATAGGTGGGGGCACACCCTGTGGAGGCAGGAGGGGTGATGGGATAGGAAGTTCCTGGGTGGTGGGGAGAATGGGGTGAAAGGATGAAATCTGAAATGTATTTTAAATAAATAAATAAATTATATATATATATATATATATATATATATTATTATTATTATTATTATTATTATTATTATTATTATTATTATTTGGCAGGTCTAGGTGTCCATTCAGGTGACAGTTTTTGATTTGGAGGTAGATTCAGAAGGGAAATCTTTGAGGGATAAGTGTCTCACTACTTCAGAATAAGAGAAGTCTGTGGCAGTAGAGAAGCTGAGACCCACTGCCTTGTCCTGGATTTAGCTTCTTGTTATCAGCCCTCACTGACTCTAAATCACTTTCCTTCACTGGGATCTTCCATTAGAGCAAGAATTAATAGATGAGACAGAAGAGATCAAATTCAGTCTCTCTCTCTCTCTCTCTCTCTCTCTCTCTCTCTCTCTCTCTCTCTCTCTCTCTCTCTCTCCCTCTCTCTCCCTCTCTCTCTCTCTTTGTTTTTTGAGACAGGGTTTCTCTGTGTAGTCCAGGCTGTCCTGGAACTCACTCTGTGGACAAGGCTGTCCTGGAACTCAGAAATAACACCTGTCTCTGCCTCCCACCACTGCCCAGCTCAAATTCAGTCTCTTAAGAAGAATTGGTTGAAGACACTGGTTTTGATTGTAAATGCAGTGTTTTCATATGTTTGTTGTTGTTGTTGTTGTTGTTGTTGTTGTTGTTGTTGTTGTTGTTGTTATTTGAGAAACGGCCTCGCTAAAGTAGCCCTGACTTGAACTCACTTCTTAGATAAGACTGGCCGTCAACCCACTGAAATCTCCATGCTTCTTCTTGCAGAGTAATACTATTAATGGCGTGTGCTACCACACCTAGCCAATAAGACAGTTTCAAATCCATCTGATTAACTTGCATTCTTATTTCCTTTTCTATTTCTTTTTTGATGTGGATTTTTATTTCTATTCAGGCTATATCAGACCATCAATGCATGTTTTGTGACTGAAAATTGCTTCTTTTTCTTGCACATATGTATAAAGAATTACCAATCTAATTTTTAGAGTACTTCACATCATTTCTCTAAAAAATAAATTCTGAACTGACCTCTTTAATGAAGGCATCTAACTTTTACATGAGTATCATTTGTGTAGGTTGTAGATTTAATACAGAGCAATGTGCCTGAAAACTGAGAACAAGGCTGATGACATTCTCCCCACTCTCCTCTGCTCCACCTTCCAACCAACACCTGCCTTCTGATTAGTTGCTTCTGTTCTAAACTGATGTTGCCTGGGATTATTTCATTATCTCTATTGATGAAGTTCCCTTTGTGAAAGCAA
The DNA here is from genome assembly GCF_011762505.2 of Arvicanthis niloticus. Classification (NCBI taxonomy): domain Eukaryota; kingdom Metazoa; phylum Chordata; class Mammalia; order Rodentia; family Muridae; genus Arvicanthis; species Arvicanthis niloticus. Next base: position 11,146,399 of record NC_047662.1, on the reverse strand, counting down.
AAAAACTGACACTAGCCTGAGAGGCCAGAGCCCATTGAATGTACTATTCCTCAATATCAAGTCTTATTTGATTATTTACTCATCTATTAGTAAATTAAGTGATGTGTATTTATTTTGCGCAAAGATTGTTTTTATTTCTATAGTATATTTATATTCCAAATGTTATCCACTGTTTGGTTTCACCCTCAAAATGCCCTATCTTATCCCACCTCCTCTGCCTTCGATGAAGGTGTTCCCTCACCCACCTACGAATTCTTGCCCCCCTGCTCTCACATTCTGCTACACTGGGACATAGAGCCTTCACATGGCCAAGGGCCTCTCCTCCCACTGATGTCCGACAAGCCCATCTTTTGCTACATATGTAGCTGGAGCCTTGGGTACCTTCATGTGTAATCCTTGGTTGGTGGTTTAGTCCCAGGGAGCTCTGGGTGGTTTTTTTTGTTGGTTTTCATTGTTGTTCTTCCTATGGGGTTGCAAACCCCTTCATGTCCTTTAATACTGTCTCTAACTCCTCCTCTGGGGACCTCATGCTCAGTCAAATGGTTGCTAGTATCTACCTCTGTATTTGTCAGGCTCTGGCAGAGCCTCTCAGGAGACAACTATATCAGGCTCTTGTCAGCATGGATTTCTTGGCATCCACATCAGTGTCTGGATTTGGTGACTTTATATGGGGTGGATTCCCCAGTGGGGCAGTCTCTGGATGCACTTTCCTCCAGTCTCTGCTCTGAAACTTCAACTCTCAACAATCCTCCTGCCTCAGTTATGGAACTTGTTGCCAGCCTGACAGTAGCAAACATGGCCGTGGCAACTCTTTTCCTTTTTCCTTGACACTGGGCCTGGCTGAAAATCATTAGTTTATATTTTGAAAGGTATCCCCCAAAGTTCATTTCTTTTTCTGGCAGCTTCCTCTTCTTGAGGCTCCCTACTAGGGCCCAGCTCTCCAGTCATTTGCCTTACATAATTATGAAGCCCAATTAAAATTAAATGCCTCATTCTCACATGGAGTTTACCTTTTACCATTATAACAAGCCTTCTGCGTATACACTTGCCATTCTGTCTCTTCTTTATCCTGAGGCAGTTCTTTGCTCCTGCCCTGTCCCTCAGGGACAAACAGTCCATTACCCTCTCCCCTGTTCCCTTTCCTTTCTATTTTTTAATCCCTGTTTTTCCCCTTAACCTTTGTCTCTCTGGGGCACATAGGTCTCTGTGCTGAGAACTTGGTCTTAAGGTATCTTAGGCCCACTCTGAGGATAACAACATGATTCATTCCTGACTCCAGCCATAAACATCTTTCATTCTGTATGTGCATCCCTCCAAAAAAAAAAAAACTCATGGCTTTAAATTGTATTAGGCTATTCATAGAATCTCATGAAGAGCAACCTGGTACTTTTTTTTTTTTTTTTTTTTTTTAAGGAAATAGCCTGGCATGGATGTGAATATATTTAATCTCATCTTTCCAGGGGGCTCTATAGTGGAAAATTAGACCCATAACAAGCCAGTGAGGCAGAGCCCCAGTGCATTAGGTCCAGAGACAGTGGCCAGCCTGGATATTAATGAAATGAAGAGTATAAGGAGACTGTGGGAAGTTCCATAGGGAACATCCTCTTCTCCTCAGCCTACTGTGAGTCACCTCACTATCTGAAAGAAGCTGCACTACACATGAAGTTTTGGAGTCCCCCACAAGGACCTGTCACAGGGAACCAGGGCATGGTGTTAGGAAATATTTCTCTGCTTAAGGAGTGAAAATTTTCTTAGCCAACATAAAAACTGTTTTGGAACTATGAAGAACTAGATTAAGGATTAAGGTAACATCATGTTCTTCTCATTTTGACATCAAGTCTCTGAGGGATCGTTTGTTGCAAATATTATTTCAGCAAAGGTTAAATACAAGGACATCTGTCCTAAAATGTGCCTGCCTTGGTCCTCATTTTTCATGCTTGCTGAATATGCCTCTCCCCTCATCCCATTGTTCTCTATAATGAACTCAGTTGTTGTGATCTGAGTGTACTACATGCTAATTTCTTTCCAAAACATTGAGCACTTTATGAAGTTCTGTGCTTTGTGTCCCATTTATGAGACTGTTCCTGGGATGCAAGGAACTGCACAAATCTGAGATTGACCTAGTTATGGAGATGAGGAATGAAGAAACCAGATACAGGTGCAGAAATGCTAAGGATGATTATGTTCTGTGCTCTAATAGAGACATACCATCAACCCAAAATATTTATTAAATATCAAAATATTTATTGCATAAATAAAAAGGGGAGGCAATGTCCTCATGGAAGGTTACCTCTATTATAATACACACAACCTACAATAATCCTAGAAAAGAAAAGACTGCTTGATATTTTCTGTAGATGCTACATTCCTTTACCAGTTCAGAGAAAGATCTTGCCTTTCCAGTGTGTTTCAGCTCTATAAGTGATTGACATTTCTATCAATCAGCAGTGGACATTCACTTAGGGTTTCATCAATCTCCAATACTCAGCTTCCATTTCTGTCTTCCACAATCAACCTTACAGTAGTTATACTTCAAAATGGCAACTTTCGGTCTCCAGATCATAAATATAGTACCCACCACAATTACAGCATTGGGTTGTTTTAAAGATGACTTCCTTGGGCATTCTTTTGGCCGTGAGTATATCCAGGAGCTCAGGACACAATTTTTCTAATCTGTGTGAAAGTATTACATCCCTGTCATAGCACTCCAGAGGGGCAGGGTATACCTCCCTTTCCAGCTGGCTCAGCTGGGCTGTGTGGTGTAAAAGTTCTTTCAGGGAAAGCAGAGGAAATTCATTATCAATGAAACTAACAAATCTGAGCTGGGAACATTGGCTTAGGGCAGGCAGCAGGGTATTCAACTGAGAGTCCTGTATACCACATAACTCTAATTCCAGGTTTTCCAGGGTATGTCCAACTCTTTCAAGGAAAAACCCAAGAGGCTCAAGGAGTAAATCACATAAATTAATATTAGCAAGGATTAAAGATTTGAGCTCAAAAATATTTAGGCAATAGGGCAGGCAATCCAAGTCTGACTGTGAGAGGTTACAGTCAGTGATGATAAGTGACTCCAAGGGTTTCTTCAGGCACCTGAGGAGAGAAAACATTATTGCTTTTTGTCAAATGGTGTTGAAGAAAGTTGATAGGATTGGCAGCTAAGGAGATGACATTTCTCCCAAACTCATTCTGAATGTATATTGAGAACAACCCTCAGGACATGGCCTTTTGTTTTCTGCTCACATACCTCCCAACATTCTAGTCTGAGTCCTTAAGATATCACCATAGTCATGACTCAGGGCCTGTCCGAAAACCACAGCAGTGGATATATCAGGGCAACATGGTAAATGTAAGGTCTAACTACCCAAAACAAAATTCAACAACTTCTGAGTACTGTTTTTAATAGTTCTAAGAGGTTTTGTTCCTCCAAGTTCCATGATCCTGTCTTCGCCTTGAAACCCATTGTCCCATATTTCTTATCCACTCAATCTGTTTCTAAACTCAAAACTATTTACACATAAGCAATAAGAGGTTGCTTGTGCCTAGTCATACAGATCTTGGCACAGGGCTCATTGCCTCAATATGATATGTCTCTAACAGGGATAGGTTTATGTTTGCCAGACCATAAAAGCTTCTATAGCTTGCAAAAAAAAAAAAAAAAAACAAAAAAAACAAAACAAAACAAAACAAAACCGCATCAAAACCAAGGCAAAAGAAAACAGATAATTTTTTTTCTGGTCTACTACTGGACCCTTCCTTACCTGAGGAATCTTTTCAGGTTGCCATATACGTAGAGGGAATTATTTACAGAGAGTTTCTGGAGACAGTGGAATGTGGGAAGTAGAGACATTTCAGAATCACCCATACATAGGGTATCTGTGATGTGACATAGTGTGAGATTGAGAAGATTGTTCATCTGTCTCAGGTAGGGATTAAGAAAGTCCAAATCTTCTAGACAAAGATCTGATAGCAGCAGATCTTGTACACAGTCTGCATGTAAAAACTTGAAGATTTCTATGACTGTAGCTTTGGTTAAACCCTGAATCTTTAGATTTGTATTGCACAGATGAATGGAATCTTTTCTCTGCTGGGCCCACTGAAACAAGTATCTGTCAGATTCATCAAGTCTGCCCTCCACGATTTGGAGTTGTGTTGTCACCTTCAATTCTTTCTTCACCCCACAGCCAGGACTATTCTGCACTGGCTTCTTCTGTGTCATGAATCCTGGTAAGAGTTTACGGGATCCAGCCCATATGCCATTAACATGGTGGTATTTATTCCTCCAATTGATCTCTCTGAGTTTGCACCTACTGTGGGAGAAATGAGTATAACTATCAGATGGTAAAAGAAGACACATTTTATAGTCTGATTCTACTCTACATATTACGTTTAAGCTGTTTCTTTAAAAACTTTATTTTCCTGTGTCTAGAATCAAACCCTGAGACTCATGCTCAGTGAATGAATAGCATTCTTTGCAAGACAGGCATCTTTAGCCCTGTCTTACTTCCTGTCATTCTAAGCTCCTTAATCTTAATGTCATTTCTTTTATACCTTTGAGGGATGCAGGAAAAACCCACTACTCTTGGGTGTCTCTATTCTTTTCTGTCTTCTACATTATTTATTATTTGCCCAGAGAGTTGAGACTAAGTCCAAACCTTTACACCTTCTCAGCCTCTATGTTCAGAAGGTAACAGTCCAGAACAGTTGCAGAAAGAATTGATGATTAGAAGCCTCTGATCCACAGTTGGCCAAATATTCTGAGACCCTAGTTTCTACTCAGCACTCAGAGACCCACCCTCCAACCCCAGCAAATTCTGCCTACCTGGAGTGAACCTTTTGTGTAATCAGTATATCTAGTCCCTCAAGCATAGCCTTCAAAGTCTCCAAGTTGCGGTTTTCTATCATCATTCCTACATAAAGGTATGGGTAAGGCCACACAGGTATCATGGCTGTCAAGACCTTTGTATGCCCATTAATGAAGGCCTCCTCAAACATCACTGGGAACAGAAGATGGGGCAGGTCCTTGAGAGCAGAAATGGCCAAGGCCTCCTCCCTCAGTAGCCTCTGCATTGCCAGCTTCTCAAGGGTGAGTGGAGAGTAGACTTCCTCTGTTGTGTCTTCTTCTGAAGAGTCATCCTAGGGAAGCCAGGAAAAATATACCATGAATGACAAGAAACTTAGGAAGCCCTTCTGCACACACACAAGGAAATGTGAAAGCTAGATTACTAATGATCAGGACAGAGAACCCAGTTTGTCACTTTGAATACCCACAATTTTTTCATGTGTTCTTTGAGATAATATCTTTACAGAACTACCTATATCCCTGGCTATACTAAAACTTGCTTTATAGATCTCAGTGGTCTGGACCCACAGAGAAATACCTGACTGTACCTCCCAAGTGTTGACATTACATGTTTCCATCTCTGCTCGGCCTGGGCCACCACAGCATGATTAATCTAGCACTGCTTGGTCTGGCCTGTGCTGGTTTTAAAGCCATATTTCTCTCTTGTGGTATGATTTTTCTCCAAAGTATCCTAGTTCCCAAAGGCCACATCCAATTGCAGCCACAGATGGGGTGAATACATCCCACTGGGGAGGCATCACGAGGAACTCTGAAGCTTCAGCCACTTGTTGGATGATGATTGTGCTTAGCTTTCTAGGCTCTCAAAGAAAGCAAAGAAAATCAGCTTCCAAATTGTCTACAATCTTTATCTTTCCAGCTACAGTGCATGGAATGAGTCACCTCATCTTTGAAATACTCATCATTAGTTATTGACATCAATCTTTGATTGTGACCCTTACATGCCTTTTGGAGAAAGTTCCAAGCTTGAGGTCTGCAAACTACAGAGCTAACAGAGTGGGAAAGAAACACTAAAGTCAGTTATCCTTCAGTAGCCATTGACATGGTTGGTGACCCTTTATAAATCATCCAGAATAAAGAGACTATGAGGTGGAGATTATAATTCACAGGCTGAAGGCAGGAGGCTCACTAGCTCCATGTCATAATTGGTTACTTATACAGCACCAGACCAGCTATCCTGATACCTGCAGAAACTAAAGGAAGACCAAAAAAAGTAAGACAAAGGAGCAGATATTAAGTAATATTCAGATTTTTCAATTTGAATATTTAATAATTACAAAAAACTGGATTGTTTCTGAAACTTTGAACACATCCTTATTTCCTTGAAAAGAATAGACCATGTATCAATCAGCAGATAGAAATACGTTGTTCTTTTTGGGTTTTTTTGCTGTTGTTGATTTTATTGGTTTGGATTTTTTTTCTTCTTTGAGACATGGTCTTATAGCTGTTTTTAAACTTTCTATATATATTAGGCTGCCATCAAACTTAGTGAGTATCCAGCCTCTGCATTCCTGTTTCAGTCAAGAGTAGGTATGGGTGGAGAGGAGAGAGCAAGACTATGATTGTGATATAATGAATATTAAACACACAAACACAAACATATATATATATATATATATATATATATATATATATATATATACAGATATATACATATGTATATGTATCTCTGTGTGTGTGTGTGTGTGTATGTGTGTGTGTGTGTATGTGTGTGTGTACATTTCTTCCTTCAAGTTTGAGGACATCCTGATTCCATTATAATAAGAAGCTCTTTATCAGTGAGCAAATGCAAATACCATTTGATTTTTTTGGTATTTTGTGTTTGCTTGCTTGTTTTACATTATTTAGTTAGTTATGTATCTATTTATTTATTTAATGTATATGAGTACACTGTCTCTGTCTTCAGGCACACCAAAAGAGGAAGAGGGTATCAGATCCCATTATAGATGGTGGTGAGTGACAATTTACTTACTGGGAATTGAACATAGTACCCCTGGAAGAGCACTCAGTGTTCTTAACCACTGAGCCTTCTCTCCAGCCTCTTGTTTTGCCTTTTTAAAAAACACATATAATATCCAGCTATTTTGACACTCATAGCCTCCCTCTGCCTCCTGTTGCTGGGATTGTAAGCACACCAATGAATGTCAGGCTTAAAGTGACAGAAAGATCAGCACTCAAGGCACTTGAGTAACTCATATCTGACATTCCAGACTAGAGTGCCTAGAATGCAAGATCACTCTGACATTCTTAGCGAGACTGTCTCAAAACACAAGGACAAAACTAAATAAAACCAAAAAAATTCTACAGAAGCAACAATGAACCAATTAATAATTAGATATAATTGAGAACACACTTGGATATTCTGGTTCAACAGGCCTCAGGTGGTTGATGTAGGAAAATTTCTGATAGTTTAAGGCCTGAGGATATTTTTTTTATTAATTTACATTCCAGCCATTGCTCCCCTCCCCTAGGCCCTAATCTAATTTTTTTTCAGTGTTTCCTCCAAGAGGGTGCTACCCCCACCCCTAAACCTTCAGGTATCTCTCTTCTCTAGGACCTCAACTCTTTCCCACTGAAGGTATACCAGGCAGTCCTCAGCTATATATGTACTGGGAACTTTGGACCAGACTCTGTATGTTGCCAGGTTAGGTGGCTCAGGCTCTGGGAGCTCCCAGGCTTTCAGGTTAGTTGAGACTAGTGGGAATCCTATGTGCTTGCCCTCCCCTTCAGCTTCTTCAATCCTCCCCCTATTCAAAGGTAGAAAAATCTCTAAAGAGCACTTAAAGAAATGTTCAAAGTTCTTAGTCTTCAGGGAAATTTAAATCAAAATGACCTTGAGATTCCACCTTACCATAATCAGAATCACTGAAATCAAATCCTCTGATGACTGTACTTGCTTGGAGGATGTGGAGAAAAAAGAATACTCCTCCATTTCTGGTGGGATTGCAAACTTTTGCAAACACTCTGGAAACCAATCTGGTTATTTGGGAAAAAATTGGAAACACTTCTACCTGAATAAGCAGCTATACTACTCCTGGTCATATACCCAGTAGATGTCCCGCCATATCACAAGGACACTTGCTCCTCTATGTTCATAGCAGCCTTATATGTAATAGCCAGAAGCTGGAAACAACCCAGATAGCACTCAACTGAAGAATGGATACAGAAAATGTCATTCATTTCTACAATGGAATACAATCCAGCTAATAAAAAATGAGGACAGCAAGAATTTTTCAGGCAAGAGTCTGGTCCAAAGTTCCCAAATATCATTCTGAGTGAGGTAACAAAGACCCAGAATGACATGCATGGTGTGTAGGATACCGGCCAGGCAAACTTACTTAGAGAGAACTCATCTTAAAAAAGAAGAACCACCAAGTAGAAAATTATATGAACAAAATTTCAAGTGAGGACAAGGGTAGACTAGGTTGCATGAGATGAGGTATCCTCACGGAGCTGAGGGACTTACTTCATCTGGACACTGGAAACAGATCACCATATTCAGGCAGGGGAAGGTTGTAACTCCAGGCTAAAAAGTCTGAGGGTTTCTCTGCCTGCTCTGACTCTTTATATACCTTTCAGCTGTATCTTCCCTTTGTAGCCACACCCTCCAAACAAAAGTAGGTCCCTGATTAAATATTGAGTCTCCACCGACTTCCCTATCTTCAGATTTGGATGGTGTAGGTAAATTGGATCAGATCTGTACACAGGAAGATTCTGAGACGAGAGAGATAGTTAAGAACTTATCTATTGAAATCAAGTGGTTGTGCCTCATGCCTTTAATCACAGCACTTGCAAAGCAGAGACAGGCGGATCTCTGAGTCTACAAGCATAGGGCACTTATCCAATCTCTTTCTGACTATATATTGTGGTCAACTCCCAGGACATGGCCTTCTGTTGTGTGCTCACACAATTTATAGCAAGCTAGTCTGAGACCTGTGAGTATCAGCGTGGGCATGATTCAGAACATGGCTGGAAATCATAGCAATGGCTATATCAGGACAACATGGTGAATGTAGGAAAGTCTCTTGCATCCTCCATAAGCACTTATCCTTATCCCAGTCCACACCCAGTGATTCCTATTTGTACTCTGTGCTCCAGCACTTCATGGTAAATGAGATCAAAAACAAAGTTGGTAATTCTTACTCTCCTCTTCTGTGTAGGCTTTCCCAACATTCATTTTTGTTTGATTCCTTCTTTGTCTCACCATATAGCCCAGACTGGTCTTAAAGTCAAAACCATCCTGTCTCAGTGTGCATAGTCCATAGCTACCCACAGACAGAGAAATGAGAAAGGACAGGAGGGAAAGTGATGTAAGCAGAAGGGTTTGCTGGCATGTCTTTCTCAGATTCACAGTCTCTCAGAGTACTCTTGTGTAGTCACATGACTCCAGAGCTGCTTATGGGAAACTTACATGTCTTGGTTCACTTTCAAATTTCAGACACAGTCTGGTTGTGAATCCAGGTGGTCACTACTTCACAGAACCTCTACCTCACTCTCCAAATTAGTATCCTAAAGGCCAATGTCCCTAAGGACCTTGTAACACCTTCAAAAGTAAAAAGTAATGCCATACATTTCAGAGATTCTCCTCAGTCCATCCTTGGCAGACTCAATGTGTGGAAAGCAGAACCTGGGTTGTTGGGCCTATGACAGTAGGACTGTCTCTTTTGAGGGCCTTTATATGTGATCAGTGTCTTTTTGCCATGACAAGACCCCGGTCACATTACCTTGTCCTGAATAACCTTTCCAAAAGGAAATAAGATTCAAAGGAGCAGGGTTTGGTACCTGGTGGGACAAAAGTTAATTGTACCTGGGTCATCAGAGTCTCCATTTGCTGAGACTGATGAGTGTTTGGACTTGAGACCTCTAGAGAGTACAACAGGGCACACTGAGTCCTCTATTATTGCAGAGCAGGGACTCTGGCCTTGTGGAGGTGCCTGGAATGGGGGAGACTTATACTTCCTAAGGCATAGCATGAATATATGGCACCTGAGTGCTTTACCAGACCCCTCTGACTCAGACATGTCCCTGTGGACAGGTGTGCTGAATGAGGTCCTGAGCTCCTGTATGCACAGGGCCTAAAGGCAGCCCAAGGCAGCCCAAGATGCAGAAACCAGTGGCTTCAATCAAATCCTCTCAGCAGGCAGACACTAGACAGGAGCCTGCAGCTGTACCTCAATTCTGAAGAAACCACCAGGCTTGGCAATTGGCTTCAGGAGATGCCACAGAAGCAGGAGCTGACACAGGAATCTCACAAGCAGTTCTTGGCAAGTTTCTCTCAATAGCAGCCTTACTACAAGTTAGGCTCAACATTGCTCTGTAAGGCAAACTAATACATGGGTGCTGTATAGTGGAAAAGAGTGGGAAGAGCAATCCAAACCAAAGCTCAGTGCTGGTCTCCTACTGTCTGTAGGGCCATATTTACTCCTTTATCAAGCAACCTTTACATGTCTGCTTTATTAAAGCATCCTTTCACTTGTGCCTGCTTCAGGAAAATATTCTTCACATGTCTGCTTTACCAAGATATCCTTTCACCTGTGTGCCCCAGCAAAACATCATTTCATATAACTAACTTTCCAGAGAAACTGGAAGTTTCCACTTCACTAGGGAGGTAGATGCAGGGATATCTCACAGTTGAAGGCCAGCCTTTTCTATATAGCAATTTCCTTTACAGACAGCACTATACAAATAAACTGTCAAAAGGAAGAAAGGAACAAAGAAAGGGGGAAGACCAAAAAGAGCCAAAATAAAAAATATACTTTTTAAATGAAAAGCACTTGTAAATATTTAATTATAAGATTTTTCCAGCCTGCTGTGCATAAATAAAATACTGCATAGAAATCATTTTCAATTTAGTTTTACTGTATACATCTGTATATATAAATTTTTATTTTTATTCAGTGATTCATTTACTCATTACATTGCTTGAGTAATAATCTCATTTATAACACTGTAATTTTTTTCTTATTTTTAATTATTTGTATGTGTATCTTTAGTGAGAAATGTTAACATGGATTAAAGACCCCAGAGGCCAAAGGAGTAGGATCTCTCTGGATCTGGAATTTTAGGTGTTGTGAGCTACCTAATATGTGTGCAGGGAATTTTACTTGGGTCCTTTGAAAGACTAGCCTGTGCTCTAAACATGTGTGTGTTTGTCCATGCCTGGTTTACCGCAAATTATTGATATCTACCACTGAGTTTCCTGGATGGATTCTTCTGAGACATGCTCCTTTTACTAAGAGATGAGGACACCATCTGTGTAAATGATGTAAATTTGAAACTGTTTTAAATGACCCATAATCCTTTAGTATGTTTGGGTCAATCAGGAGAAGCTGAGAAATTGCCATGAGAAGGTATGGCCCTTGAAGAAATATTGTCTCTTAAGAATGTCTGCACGTGGTGCTATGTGAGAACATGCAGCTGCATTCATCTTGGTACTGAGACACTTCTGGCAAATCTGAAGTTCTTTCTTTTGATTATGGCTAGCCAAATTCAAACGGGACTGAGATTGGTGTGGGTTGTTAGTTCCTGTGAGCAGTAAGGGCAAGATAAACTTGGTAGCCGGAATCTTACCCATCCCAAATTAATTTTTTATAATGTTTAAATAAACTAAATAGTGTGAGCTAGCTAGGTGTCGATCTTCCCTGAATGGCTGTAGCCCTCTGTTCCTCCAGTAATGAAGGCTTAGCATCTTACTGAATTTCCCTCCCTCTACTCTTGCACCTATGACCAGTATCACACAAGACCATCTGGAGACTGCATGTCCAGAACTTCTGCCTCACAACAGTAGTTGCAAGCCATCCTCCTGACTCAGCCCTCTTGAGTAGCTAGCTAGTACAACTGAAGAATGACAGAGCATCCAAGTCAGCTACACATTCTTGGAATGAATGCAGAGTTGTGATGATGTGTTTGTCACAAAGTCCTCAGAGGATAATTTTAGGAGAATCTGTGTGCCTGTCTCATGTAAGAAACAGAGCAATGCCAATGGGACACACACTCAGGACCATGTGCATCACAGGCAAAGAAAACTCAGACATGTGTGTTTGTTTACAACAGTCATCCTATCACATAGAATGCTGAGGCAGGAGTGTTCGGAATTGGGGTTTTACATCAACCTTGGCTACAGATCAAGATCTTGCCCAAACAAAAATTAAAAATGAGTAGATAAATAGCTACTAAATTGATGAACAAAAACCTTATTTTGGGGAGTGGTTTAGTTAATGGGCTCTTGAGTTTCACTCTAGTTTTAGTTTTGTGATTATCCCAAAAGGAAAGCATTCAGTCTACACAATATCCTATCAATGCATTGAGATCTGCCTGTTTCTTACTCTGGAGTGATGAGAATTTTGTGAGTGAAATGTAGACATGGGGATTAGTTTGTTTGTTTGCTTTGAGTCTAAGAATCTCTGTATAGCACTATCTGTTCTAGAACTCTCGATGTAGTCCAGGCAAGCCTCATACTATTTATTTTTTTGCAGGGCAGAAAAAAGGTTTATATTTTCCTCAGAAAAAAACAGAACTTAGGGAAACATTTATAACCCACATCAACTTGCAGTTGGTTCCAACCCTTTTGAAAATAACTATTAAAAATATTAGGTGCTCTAAGCAGAATGAAGGTGTTCACTTCAGACAGAATGTCCATGGAAGATGCTTGAAGATTGCATCTTTTTTTTTCCTGAGAGATATGTGAGACAAACAGAATTTACTGAGAGCCATCTCTCCAAGCAGCCCCTCACTCTTCTCTTTGGAAGATGTGCCTCACCTATTCATCTAGTCAGCAATCAGACCACATGCTTCTTCTTCCTCTAAATCAATCCCACTTCCAGCCACTTGAGCTCTTCAAATCTTCATGGCCCTGCACCTAAAATGCCTACTAAGATCCTGCCTATAATTCAGCTTTCACACCTTGTGAGCTGGGAAGTCACACTTGTAGTTAAAAAACTTCCATGACTAGATTATGAGAGGCTAACCTTTTAGTCATCTTAACTTATAGTTTGTTTATTCAACTACATAAAGTGCTCTTATGTCCAAAGAGATAAACATAAATAAGCAAATTATGATCAAGGATAAATACATAGGTACAAATTGATCCAGCAAGATGGCCTTATGTCTGAGATGGGCAGACAGGACACTTCTTAACCATTACATTCTAATTCATTTGATTCATGCCTACTTTTATCTTCAGCCCTCACTAAAGATTTAGTGATAGTTCTAATGTAGATAATTAAAATGAGTGCGAGTTCTAATGTAGATAACTAAAATGAGTGCGAGTTCTAATGTAGATAACTAAAATGAGTGCGAGTTCTAATTTAGATAACTAAAATGAGTGTGAGTTCTAATGTAGATAACTAAAATGGCCAGTAAAGTGCACAGGGAGGAAATGTAGATGACTGTATCTGTAGGGGAACAAAGCATAACAAGCCAACCCGTAAAGGAAGGAGAGGAAGTAAAGGTTAATTCAAAAATACAGAAACCATACAGAAATTCAAAACAAAGCTTAGCGATTGCTAAGTATTCACTAGTAAAAGGAAATACATATCTATCTTAGTGACACCAGGCTTAAACCAGTGTTAAACAAGTAAACCCTGTGAACAGCACCATGGTTAAGATTCTAGCCTACTTTCCCAAACTACTTTACAATTTAGTAAGTCAACAGGTAATCAAATGTGTTACATCTGCCTGAGATCCTTAAATACAAAACATATTGTGTAGTTAATCCTGCATATTTATAAATCTGATTTGTTCTACTACAACCAGTTCACACACACCACTGGTTCTGCATATACACTAGAACTGATTATGACAAAGATTTCAACTACAGAGCAAACATTGCTTCATTCAGACAGTGACATTTTAAGAGGGAACACTTTTCTCATGTATTTATTCTCATTGGTCACAGTCCTGTAATCACTTTCTTTCTGCAATGTAGAACTACACTGTTAAAATCCTGGGCAGCTTCAAGTTCAAATTCATAGATAACATTTGTTTTCACAGAAGCATGTAGTTTGGTGGCTGGAGTTTTAAAAGTCACCTATTGTACTCACAAGGCTATGTTATTAGATATGCCAGAAAAGTTTCTATTCCTGGAACACATGCAAAAGCCAGCAATACATTTTTGATGCTGCCTTCTAAGTCCTGCATGTGGAAGAACTCTACAAACCTATCCCAGCCCTTTTGTTTAACAAGCCATTACCATCTCATCCTTACAAGAACTTCTGTGATACTATCTGCTAATGGTTCTATTCAGATTTCTTGGTTTAGGTTCTTTAAGTGTTTGGACATAAAAGCACAAAAAGAAATAAGTCACAATCTAGCCCCAGTTTGTTATGCCATCTTTGAAAACATGGACCATCACTGGAGAAAATGATTCAATATTCCGGGCCCCTTCGAGTCCCCTTCACCCGTGAAAGAGACACGTGAGGCAGTGTTCGGGTGGTTACTACAGCGAGGCTTTATTCTTGTATCAGCAGAAGCGGAAAGACCCCAAGCCCGGGAAAGGCACTGCTATATGTACCCTAGAGTGGTGTGTTCACTTCTGATTGGCTGTTCACTCATCACCCCTTGTTATGCCTCTGGATTTGCAGTGGCTTGGTACGCTTTTGCCTCTTGCACCTGCGCAGTTAGTTGTTTACTTGTGAGAGCACAGGATGCCCGCGCCATCTTGTAATGGTGGATGTTATCACCGCTAACCGCGGTTCCCTACATCTCCCTCTATCTATATTATTAAGATGGAACAGCCTTTTGCCTATCAGGCACGGCACCAACTCAGTGAGGGAAAGCAGAGGCCTGATCCCCTGTGCAAAATGAGATATTGTAATGGGTTTCTTCTCTTGTCGTCGTGCAATGAGTAATACTTCCCATACCCATCTCGATGCCTTTTGATGGGGAAAGGGAGCCTCCACCCTGGGGCGCCACCAGGGGAGGTTTCTTGGCATCAAACCTTTGTGCAATCAGGCATACTTTCGGGAAATTTATCCACACTCGTGGAACATTCCCTGTCCAGTACCCACTTGCAAACACCTCAAACTATTCAGGTACCACAGTTACTCAGGCAAGGGCTGGCTAGACTTAGACCTCTCATCGACCCAGTGCAATGGGCTGAACCCTTGGGGTGCATCGACTGAGGGTCTCAGTCATCAGTTACTTTCTTAGCATAAATAGCCAAATTTCAGGGGGAGACCCTTGCTCCAAGGCTGCAAGTGCTTGGGTGATAGCGACCTTGTCACGTTTTTGTTGGGCTCTCAGCTTGCAGACTAACCATCATGAACACTAATCCACAACATAGGGCTGCACCAAACAGGCCTATCCCCACCCATTCCTTAAAGAAAGAAAAAGGCAGAAGAAATTCAAGAAGTAAAATCGCCAAGGGTAACAGGGTCCACCCGCGCTCCATCAAGGCTCAAGATCCGGATCTGCAATTGCTGCTGCATCTGGTCCAGCTCCCCAGTCCAACTCCCTTGTAAATAAGCAGAAAGATTATGGCTTTGAACAAATGCATCATTCACAAATCTCAGAGGTGTAATACATAGATGTGGGGCTGCTGACACGCAGCTCATTTGAACCATATCCGTGAGCTGCTCCACATGGGCTTGGAGCAAATCAACTCTCTGATTGACCAACAGGATGCCTGATGCCAAATATGCATCCACTTTCTGTAGACTGGTCAAAGCCTCAGAGGTCTTTTCTGAAATTTGATTAACAACAGTAGCTGCTGTAACCTGATCAGCCAGGGCCATGCCGGCTATCACAGCTGCAGCTGCAGAGATGGCAACAGCAGTGATAATGGCTGCAGTTATATCAAAATCTCTCTTCTGTCGAAATAAGGTCAAGGTCCCAGATGTCTGAACGGGAATAGGAATCCAAGTGGTATACTGCCTATTAGGGCCTGCTTATAGACAAGAGCAGACCAGCATTGGGACATAAAGCAAGTTACATTGGTACTAGTATTAAAGGAGTTGTTGGATAGGATGAAAAGAAATGGAGGATACACACAAACAGGAGTGAGGCATTACAGTTAAGGGTAGAGAAATTCTGTTTAGCAGAAGGGGCACCTTTTAAGAAGGCAAGGGCATAGGTTTTGGAAAAGCAGATAGGATAGCCATCTAAATTCACTATATATACTAGGAACCCAATTTAGGAGAGTCCAAGTGAGAACTGAGAGCGTCTGCAGATGAATCCTTTGGGGGGTCATTTTCAGGAACCGCGAGCTGCAGCATCAGTCACTCTGGCAGCCAAAATGGGTTGTCTTCTTCCTGTGGAAAAACACAAACCGCTCCCCTGGATCTTATTAAAATAGGATCTGGGCCTTTCCATTGACCAGTCAAAACATCTTTCCATTTTATCATTTCTTTTGGCCTAGTTGGTTCCAGGCAATGGCAATCGGCCGCTGTATTGCCCTGACTGTCCAAATTCAAAAAGTTGAGAGTAAAAAGTGCCAGAGAAACAGTAACCCGTGGCACCGTGGGCAGAGCTTCCTCAACTTCTCCTTTTTGTTTTATCAAATAAGTTTTAAGGGTATGATGAGCACGCTCAATGATGCCCTGTCCCTGAGGGTTGTAAGGAAGACCTGACAGGTGTGTCACTTCCTTTTGGCGACAAAATTGTTGAAATTTTTGAGAAGTGTAGGCTGCTCCATTGTCCGTTTTAAGGATTTTAGGCTTTCCCCAGGTACTCCAAGCCTCGAGACAATGTTGAATAACATGGGCAGCCTTTTCTCTGGTCAATGGAGAGGCAAACATAACTCCAGAACAGGTATCAATGGAGACATGCAAACATTGTAATTTGCCAAAGGATGGGATGTGAGTAACATCCATTTGCCAGATCTGTAATGGCCTAATTCCCCGAGGGTTAATTCCGGTATGGGGAACAAGTAGGAATTGACAGCAGTTTTGGCATTGAGTCACGATATCTCTAGCCTCCTTTCTAGTAATGTTAAATTGACCTTGTAGCGTCTCAGCTGTCACATGAAACCTTTTATGAAAGGCTTTAGCCAAATCTAATTTTGGCGAAAGGGCAATTGAAATCAACTTTGTGGCTCGATCTGCCAGGTCATTTCCACGGGACATAGGTCCCGGTAAGCCTGAGTGAGCCCTAATATGAGTTATAAAGACAGGGAATCTTCACTTAGCCAGGGTAAGCTGAATCTTTTGAAAAGCTTCTACAAGTCTGCTAGATGTCTTAATTAACCCAGCAACTTCTAATGCTTTCACTGCATTAACCACATAGAAGGAATCTGAAACAATATTTAAGGGACCTGGAAAGATTTCCAGAACCTCTGACACCACTAAGCATTCCACAATTTGAGGTGAGGTTTCATGGTATTGTTTGGATGTAACCTTATCATTAACAACATAGGCACCCACTCCTGTTTTTGACCCGTCCGTATAAACTACCATTCCATCTGGGAGTGGCTCCTAAGACACAATATGTGGAAATATGATAGCTTGAGTTAAGGCAAATTATAAGATGGGATGCTTAGGATAATGATTATCTATTTGACCATCGAAGGAAGTAACCAGCACTGCCCAAATGTCAGAGGTCGCCGTTAATATTTGGACTTGATGGGCAGTATAAGGCACTATCAAAACCTTAGTCTCCCTTCCAAAATGGGTAATGGCTGCTTTTAGTCCATGAAGGGCAAGCTGAGTGACTGAATCTGGATACCTTTCAATAATCTTTGCGGGAGAAGCATTGGAATGAATCCATAACAAAGGCCCCTCCTGCCATAACACAGAAGTTGGTAGGTATCTAGAATTAAAAACACATAAGTCAAAGGTTTTGGTTTCATCTATGCGTTTTAGTTGGGCATCTTGTAAAGCATTTTCTACTACTTGTAGAGCACGGCTCACAGCCGGTGTTAAGGCCCTCAGTGAGGAAATATGAGCATCCCCTTCCAAAATATCAAATAAAGGTTTCAGCTCGGCTGAGGGAATTTTTAAAAATGGTCTTAACCAATTTATATCACCTAATAATTTCTGAAAATCATTCACGGTATGTAAATGTTCTCTATGAATCTCTAATTTCTGAGGAATTATCTTTTCTGGATAGATAACCATCCCTAAAAAGGAGCCAATTTCTGAAAATTGAACTTTCTCAGTAGCAACATGCAGACCCCACTGTTCCAAGGTGTTTAATAATAAGGGGTATGAGGTCTGTAAATACTTAAATCCTTATGACACATAAGAAGGTCTTAACAGCAGCTGTGCTATTTGTGCGTATACCTGCCAAGGTTAAGCAGTCTGGTCATTCGAGCGTACACCAACTCCAGCCAGCATGTCACAAGTCCATAATTGTTGTCCCTCAGTGTTTGCATTAATCCTGGCTTGTGCTTGTAGTGCCTCGTGCCACAAGGCCTTCCACTCTAGGTATTGGCCCATATTGTTAAGTACTGCCTTTACTGTGTCCTGCCAGTCTCCTGGCGTCATAGCAGCTGCACTTAATCTCTCCACTTGGGATACAGTAAAATTAGCCCCAATTCCATATGCACGTACTGCCTCAGCTAATTCTTTGACCAGTCTATACTCTACTGGGGCATGAACACGTGCTCCTTCTGCCACTTCAAAGACCGGAAATGCAAGCTGTAGCTGTCTCCGATCTCCTGGGTTGAGAAATGAGTAAGAGGCAATGACGGGGTATAGGCCCGAGGCAAGGGCAGGGCCGAGGGGCTCAAGGTCTTTCTTAGTCTTATCCCAGAATGGCTATCCTTTGCATAGGCGGCTGCCTCCTGCTCTAGGCTCTCTTCCTCTCCTTGCATTAGGTCTTTCTCGGAGCTGCTAAGGTTTATGGAAGCAGGCTCCATAATGGGATGCAGGGGGGTCCCCCGAACACCACTCTCTCTTCACCAGCTGGTGAAGGGTCCTTAACCTTAACAGGCCCTGCAGTGGCCCCTGTTCCCTTTGAGTACTCTTTGGTTTGACCAGGCTCCTTGGCCTGCCTCTGTTGCCCAGGGTTTTTTGCCTGTTTCTCCTTTCTAGGCTCCTTGGCCTGATGCTCGCAACGAAGGCTTCCACCCCAAACATAACTCTCAGAGACATACCTCGATCCTGTAGTCTTTTAACCCGCCCCAAATCTTGGGGGGGACTCCTGCGGTGCCTTGAAGATCCCGGGTTTCGGCACCAGATGTTCCAAGCACCTCTGAGTCCCCTTCACCTGCGAAAGAGACATGTGAGGCAGTGTTCGGGTGGTTATTACAGTGAGGTTTTATTCTTGTATCAGCAGAAGCAGAAAGACCCCAAGCCCGGGAAAGGCACTGCTATATGTACCCTAGAGTGGTGTGTTCACTTCTGATTGGCTGTTCACTCATCACCCCTTGTTACGCCTCGGGATTCGCAGTGGCTTGGTGCGCTTTCGCCTCTTGCACTTGCACAGTTAGTTGTTTACTTGTGAGAGCCCTGAACACCCCATCACACCAGAAAAGCAGGATTCAGAATTAAAATCACTTCTCATGATGATGATAGAGGACTTTAAGAAAGACATAAATAACACTCTCAAAGAACTTAAGGAGAGTACTGGTAGTCAGACAGAAACCCTTAAAGAGGAAACACAAAAATCCCTTAAAGAATTGCAAGAAAATGCAATGAAACAGGAGAAGGAATTAAACAAAACCATGCAGGATCTAAAAATTGAAGTAGAAACAATGAAGAAATCACAAAGGGACAATACCCTGGAGATAGAAAACCTAAAAAAATGTTCAGGAGTCATAGGAACAAGTATCACCAACAGAATACAAGAGATGGAAGAGAGAATCTCATGTGCAGAAGATACCATGGAAAACATTGACACAACTGTCAAAGAAAATGCAAAATACAAAAAGCTACTAACCCAAAATATACAAGAAATCCAAGACACAATGAGAAGGCCAAACCTAAGGATAATAGGTATAGATGAGGGGGAAGACTCCCAACTTAAAGGACCAGTAAATATCCTCAACAAAATTATAGAGGAAAACTTCCCTAACCTAAAGAAAGAGATGTCCATAAATATACAAGAAGCTTACAGAACTCCAAATAGTTTAGACCAGAAAAGAAATACTTCCCGCCATATAATAGTCAAAACATCAAATGTACAAAACAAAGAAAAAATACTAAAAGCAGTAAGGGAAAAATGCAAAGTAACATATAAAGGCAGACCTATAAGAATTACACCAGACTTCTCACCAGAGACCATAAAAGCCAGAAGATCCTGGACCAAGATATCATACAGACACTAAAAGAACACAAATGCCAGCCCAGACTACTATATCCAGCAAAACTGTCAATCATTATTGATGGATAAACCAAAATATTCCATGACAAATCCAAATTTACACAGTATCTCAACACAAATCCAGCACTTCAAAGGATAATTGGTGGAAAACTCCAACACAAGGAGGGAAAATACAACCTAGAAAATGCAGGAAAGTAATCTTCCAAAAACCATAAAAGAAGGTAGCTACACAAACATATCTCCACTGACAATAACAACAATAACAGGAAACAACACTCATTTTCCTTAATATCTCTTAATATCAATGGACTCAATGCTCCAATAAAAAGACATAGACTATCAGACTGGATACATAAACAGGACCCAACATTTTGCTGTATTCGGGAAACGCACCTTTGTGGAAAAGACAGACACTACCTCAGAGTAAAAGGTTGGAAAACAATCTTCCAAGCAAATGGTCCCAAGAAACAAGCAGGAGTAGTGATTCTAATATAAAATAAAATCAGTTTTCAACCAGAAGTAATCAAAAAAGATAAAGAAGGACACTTCATATTCATCAAAGAAAAATGTACCAAGAGGAACTCGCAATTCTGAACATATATGCCCCAAATGCAAGGGCACCCACATACATAAAAGAAACTTTACTAAAGCTTAAAGCATACATTGCACCCTACACAATAATAGTGGGAGATTTCAACACCCCACACTCAGCTATGGACAGATCATGGAAACAGAAACTAAACCGAGACACAATGGAACTAACAGATGTTATGAACCAATTGGACTTAACTGACATCTGTAGAACATTTCATCCTAAAACAAAAGAATATACCTTCTTCTCAGCACCTCATGGTACCTTCTCCAAAATAGACCATATAATTGGTCACAAAACAGGCCTCAACAGATACAAAAAGACTGAAATAATCCCTAGTACCTTATCAGACCACCATGGACTAAGACTTGTCTTTGACATGGACAAAAACAACAGAAAGCCCACATACACTTGGAAACTGAAAAATGCTCTACTCAATGATAACTTGGTCAAGGGAGAAATAAAGAAAGAAATTAAAGACTTTTTAGATTTAAATGAAAATGAGGACACATCATATTAAAACTTGTGGGACTCATTGAAAGCAGTACTAAGAGGAAAAATCATAGCTCTAAGTGCTCACAAAAAGAAATTGGAAAGAGGATATATTAACAACTTGTCAGCAAACCTGAAAGCATTAGAACAAAAAGAAGCTAGTATATACCCAAGAGGAGTAGACAGCAGGAAATAATCAAACTCAGGGCTGAAATCAACCAAGTTGAAACAAAAAAAATATATATATACAAAATATCAACAAAACCAGGAGCTGGTTCTTTGAGAAAATCAACAAGATAGACAAACCCTTAGCCAGACTAACCAAAGGGCGCAGAGACAGCATTCAAATTAATAAAATCAGAACTCAAAAGGGAGACATAACAACAGAAACAGAGGAAATTAAAAAAATCATCAGATCCTACTACAAAGGCCTATACTCAACAAAATTGGAAAATCTGGATGAAATGGACAATTTTCTAGACAGATACCAAGTACCAAAGTTAAACGAGGAGCAGATAAACCATCTAAACAGTCACATAACTCGTAAAGAAATAGACAGTCATTAAAAATCTTCCCACCAAAAAATGTCCGGGACCAGATGGTTTTAGTGCAGAATTCTTTCAGACCTTCAAGGAACACGTAATACCAATCCTCTTCAAGCTATTCCATCAAATAGAAACTGAAGGAACACTACCCAATTCATTCTATGAAGCTACCATGACGCTCATACCTAAACCACAGAAAGACCCAACAAAGAAAGAGAACTACAGACAAATCGCTCTTATGAATATTGATGCAAAGATACTCAATAAAATTCTCGCAAACTGAATCCAACAACACATCAAAACAATTATCCATCAAGATCAAGTAGGTTTTATCCCAGGAATGCAGGGAAGGTTCAATATTCAAAAATTCATCAATGTAATCCACTACATAAATAAACTCAAAGAAAAAAACCACATGGTCATTTCAATAGACGCTGAGAAAGCATTTGACAAAATTCAACATCCCTTCATGTTAAAAGTCTTGGAAAGATCAGGAATTCAAGGCCCATACCTAAACATAGTAAAAGCAATATACAGCAAGCCAGTAGCCAACATCAAACTAAATGGAGAGAAACTTGAAGCAATCCCACTAAGATCAGGGACTAGGCAAGGCTGCCCACTCTCACCTTACCTATTCAATATAGTACTGGAAGTCTTAGCTAGAGCAATTAGACAACAAAAGGAAGTCAAAGGGATACAGATAGGAAAGGAAGAAGTCAAAATTTCACTATTTGCAGATGATATGATACTATACTTAAGTGAACCTAAAACTTCCACCAGAGAACTCCTAAACCTGAGAAACAACTTTAGCAATGTGGCTGGATATAAAATCAACTCAAACAAATCAGTAGCCTTCATCTATTCAAAGCACTGAGGGGTTGGAATCTCAGGGTGTGGAGGGGGGCTGGGGGTAGGTGGGTAAACACCCTCATAGAAGCAGAAGGAATGGGGATGGGATAAGGAGTTCCTGGGTGGTGGGGGAAATTCAGTAAGGGGATAAAATTTGAAATGTAAATATTACCTCCAATAAAAGAGGAGAAAAAAGCGGTTAGAACCAACATTCTTAATAAAATGTCAGCCCCCTTTAAAAAAATCTATCTTGATACTAAAATTTGTTTTGAGAATTGTATATTGCAGAATGATCAGCCCCTTGGTGTATCTACTCAACAAACAGGCTGGGCAGACCTGCTCAAACCTCTGAGGTTCGGGAATTCCATCTGGAGGCATCGAAGACACAGCATCAGAGGATTGTCAATTTGCTCTTCCCCCCACTCCTCTTCTAATATATCAACGCCCATAATCAGCTTGAAGAAGCTAATGACGAGTCAGTGCTCCTATTCCCTGGGCTTGGGGGCTAAGGTGGTAAATGTTGGACTGTCTTTCTAGGGAAAAGTAGTGGTTTTGTGGGAATAGAGAAGATTAGCTAAGGGTTAATTGCATAGCCATAACCTATTAGTAGAAATCTGTATAATTAATATCAAGATGAAGATATAAATTCTTAAATGGCACCAATTTTCTTTGATTACAAATTTTAAGGTTTTCATTGGCATGAGCTTCTTAGTGATATAAGAGTGAGATGAATATTGTTACTCTCATAGGCATTGTACCAGTATAACACATTTAGGAATACAAAGTTTAGACCCAGTCCTTCTTTAACTTTTTTAAACTGATTTGAGATGGTCAGCCTGTGAGTTAAGGGACTATAGCAACTTCATGGCTTGGAGTTTATTGTTAGGGTGTTTTCTATGTTTTATTTAGAAATAGCTGAGTGGAATTAACAGGCAACAGTCCAGATTACCTTACATGAATAGTTGTTTTTCAAAACATCAGAAATCCTTAGAATTGACATGACAATCATTTCTGTATTAATGTACATTGTGATTAGAGACCTGTCTGCTCCGGACAACTTCCTATATTAAATTCTAAGAAGAAATTAAGCATCCTTGGAGTTACTTCAGTTGTGGTGAGATAGCCACTAGGCAAGGATTGCCACTTTCCTTCTACAGACAAATTACTGTCCAGAAAAGGCCACACTTGCAGAATAGTCAACTGATTATATCTGCCTAGACAGAGTAATCAGCCCTTAATAATTCTGCAGCACTAAGGTCTGTCAGATGATCCTGGGCCAGAAGGCAGAAGAACAGATGCTCCAACGTTTTGAAGTAGAGCGAGTGTCCAGGTGTTCAGAGGTCTCTATAAATTGGCTAAGTTTTAGAAGCTATGCTTTGTGCTTCCCACAATTATAGCTAACTCAGTCATTCTGGATTTCTGACGGGTTTGAAAACTTACAGCTATTTACCTTGAGAGAAAAGATTTGAGTGGATGGTTGGCAGCTGACATTCATCCTAAAGCCAGGTTCAGAACTAAATGTTTTAGTTAGGATAGATGACAGAGGAGCTGGTTAGTCAACAAAAGGATGGACTGGGTATTAGGACTATCTTGTACCTCACTGGTACAAATTGGCATAATTATGCTCTAATTGTATTTTGTGAGAAAAGTTTCATTTTAATAGGAAGGGTGATGTGTAGGAGGAGCTAAGGTAGGAGGAGTATTGAGAGGAAGAAAAGGAGTAAGAAGAGGAGAAGAAGAAGGAGAGGAGAAGCTAGGTGATGAAAGAGAGAAAAAGGAGGGAGACAAGGAGGCAGATGTTCATGAATCTTCACCAGTCAAAGATAGTTGTTATATCTAGGTTGGGTAGTGGGTTACACCTCTGATTGAACAATACCAACCTTATAAAGCCTATGATTAACATTTTTTTAAAAAAGGTATAAATGCAAAAAGGAAAAGGGAGCATGGGATAGGGAATTTCTAAGGGGTGGGGAATGGGGAAAGGGGATGCCATCTGAAGTGTAAATAAAATATCTAATAAATAAAAAAAAGTATATAAAAAAAGAAACTTTAGGACCATTCTGTGCTCTCTGGCAAGACACAGTGTCAGAAATCAAAGAAGTAGGAATCAAAATCAAAATGAATGTTGGGAGAGCAGAGTAAGAATTACCAACTTGGTCCTTTCAGTCTCATTTTCCACAAAGCGCTGGAGCACAGAGTACAAGTAGGAATCTCTGGGCGTGGGCTGGGATAAGGATAAGTGCTTATGGAGGATGCAATAGACCTTCCTACATGCACCATGTTGGCCTGATACAGCCATTGCTATGATTTCCAGCCATGTTCTGAATCATGCTCACGCTGATCCTCAGGCCTCAGACTAGCACGCTATGAATTGTGTGGTCAGAAAACAGAAGGCCATGTCCTGGGGGTTGATCTCAATATGTAAGAAGAATGAGTTTGCAAGAAGGATCATATGCTTGTAGACAAGAGTGGTCTTGAACTCAGAGATCCACATGCCTCTGCAAGTGCTGTGATTAAAGCCATGAGGCACAACCATTTGTCTTCAGTAAATCAGTTCTTGACTCTCTGTCTGGCATAAGAATCTGCCTGTGTACAGGTATCTGATCCAATTTACCTAAACCATCCAAAATGAAAAGTAAGCAAGTGAGTAGTCAACCAATTACTGAATTGGAGCCCTTTTTGGTAGGGAGGGTGTGGCTCCAAATGAAGGGTTCAGCTGAAAGGTACATAAAAAGTAATAGCAGGCAGAGAAACTCTCTCTCTCTTGTAGCCTGGAGTTTCAGCCTTCTCTTGCCTGAATATGGTGATCTGTCATCAGTGTCCAGATCAAGTAAGTCCCTCAGCTCCATAGGGATTTCTCAACTCAGGCAACCAGAGCTAGCCTTGTCCTCACTTGAAACTTTGTTTATATAATGTATGACCTGCTGGTTATTCTTTTTTGAGATGAGTATCCTCTACTTAAGAGCACTGTATCTTAGATATACTATACTTTTTGGCTAATATCCACTTATCAGTTAGTAGATACCATGCATGCCATTTTGGGTCTTGGATACCTCCTTACTGAGGATGATATTTTCTAGCTCCATCCATTTGCCTGCAAAATTTGAGATGACCTCTTTTTAAATAGCTAAATAGTATTCCATTGTGTAAGTGAACTACATTTTCTGTATCCAATCTTTGGTTGAGGGCTATATGGGCTGTTTCCATTTCTGGGTATAACAAATAAGGATACTATGAACATGGTGAAGCACATGACCTTGTGGTATGGTGGGGATTCTTCTGGGTATATGCCCAAGAGTGGTATAGCTGGCTTTTCATGTAGAAGTGATTCCAATTTCCTGAGCAACCACCAGACTGATTTCCAGAGTGGCTGCACCAGTTTGTAATCCCACCCCAATGGAGGAGTGTTCCTGTTTCTCCTCATCCATGCCAGAATATGCAGTTATTTGAGTTTTTAATGTTAGACATTCTGATTTGTAAGGTAGAATTTCAAGGTCATTTTCATTGTAATTTCCCTGATGACTAAGGACTTTGAACATTTCTTTAATGCTTCTGAGCCATTTGAGATCCTTCTATGATTGAATTAGTGGAAGGACTGTACAAACTGAAGGAGAGGGCAACCCCCTAGGAAGACCAGCAGTCTTATCTAAATTAGACACCTGGGAGCTCCCAGAGACTTAGCCACCCAACCAGGCAGCATACACAAGCTGGTCCAAAGCCCCCAGCACATATAGAGCAGAGGACTGCCTGTTCTGTCTTCAGGTGCAAAAGATGCATCATATCCTTTAATAAATTTAGATACCTGAGTGTGGGAAAGGGAAGCACCCTCTTGGAGGCAAAGGGGAGAAAGAATTAGATGAAAAACTGTGTGAAGGGGGGCAAGAGCTGGAATGTAAATAAAATTAAGCTAAAATAAAATAGTTTGTCTGGCCTCAAACTCACAGAGATTCTCCTATCTTGGCCACCTGAACGCTGCTTACCCAGAATATACAAGTGAGTTCTCTATTATAAGTATTAATTGGGTCATTGTGGTTTCCATGAGGTATTTTTGTTTTGATTTGGTTGTGGTTTTTGATGTAGTCTCACTAAGAGTTTCAGGGTGACCTTGAATTCAAGGCAATCCATGGTGGAATGACAGCTGTGAGTTGCACAAGTGCCTTGAATACTGATCTTTATGTCACATTAAGTCTGGCATTCTTTGGTGTGCCTTTAATCCCAGCAACAAGCATGCAGAGTGAGGCTGATCTCTAAGTTTGGAGCCTAAATGATTGTCAAAACAGCCAGGTATTATATGTGTCTTTAAAAAGGCAAAAGAAGGGTCTGGAGAAAAAGCTCAGTGGTTAAGAACACTGAGTGATCTTCCAGAGGTCCTGCGTTCAATTCCCACTAAATACTTCGTGGTTCACAACCATCTATAATGGGATCTGATGCCTTCTTTGGGTGTGTCTGAAGACAGGAACAATGTACTCACATACAATACATGAATGAATGAGGCAAAACAGGCAAACAAACACAAAATACCAAAAACAAATGGCATTTGCATCTCCTCCCTGATACACAGTGTCTTCAGTGTCTTATTTTCAAGGTGCTCACGAAGAAGTTCTCAAACTGGCAGAAAGAAACCTGCATATATATGTATGTATACATGCATATTTTCAAATATATATATATATATATATATATATATATATATATATATATGTATACATATATATAATGTGTGTGTGTCTGTGTGTGTATATATATATATATACACATATATATGCATATGTATATACAAATATGTGTGTGTGCTTATATAATAGATTTTACATCATAAGCACTGTCTCTGTGATTATGGGTTTCTCTGTGTATCCCTGGCTGTCCAGGAACTCACTCTGTAGACCAGGCTGGCCCCGAGATCAAATATCTGCCTGCATCTGCTTCTTTTGCACAAAGATTGTTTTTATTTGGATAGTTAATTTATATATCAAACATTATCCACTTTTTGGTTTTACCCTCCAAAATGCCCTCTCTTATCCCCCCTTCTCTGCCTTCTATGAAGGTGTTCCCCCACCCACCCACGCATTCCTGTCTCCCTGCCCTCACATTCTGCTACACTGGGACACTGAACCTTCACAGGGCCAAGGGCCTCTCTTCCCACTGATGTCCAACAAGGCCATCTTTTGCTACATATGTGGCTGGAGCCTTGGGTACCTTCATGTGTAATCCTTGGTTGGTGGTTTAGTCCCAGGGAGCTCTGGGTGGCTTTTTTGGTTTTCATTGTTGTTCTTCCTATGGGGTTGCAAACCCCTTCACCTCCTTTAATACTCTCTCTAACTCTTCCACTGGGGACCTCATGCTCTGTCAAATGGTTGTTAGTATCTACCTCTGTATTTGTCAGGCTCTGGCAGAGCCTCTCAGGAGACAACTATATCAGGCTCTTGTCAGCATGGATTTCTTGGCATCCACATCAGTGTCTGGATTTGGTGACTTTATATGGGGTGGATTCCCCAGTGGGGCAGTCTCTGGATGCACTTTCCTCCAGTCTCTGCTCTGAAACTTCAACTCTCAACAATCCTCCTGCCTCAGTTATGGAACTTGTTGCCAGCCTGACAGTAGCAAACATGGCCGTGGCAACTCTTATCCTTTTTCCTTGACACTGGGCCTGGCTGAAAACCATTAGTTTATATTTTGAAAGGTATCCCCCAAAGTTCATTTCTTTTTATGGCAGCTTCCTCTTCTTGAGGATCCCAACCAGCCCCAGCTCTCCAGTCATTTGCCTTACATAATTATGAAGCCCAATTAAAATTAAATGCCTCATTCTCACATGGAGTTTACCTTTTACCTTTATAACAAGCCTTCTGCTTATATGCTTGCCATTCTGTCTCTTCTTTATCCTGAGGCAGTTCTTTGCTCCTGCTCTGTCCCCCAGGGACAAACAGTCCATTACCCTCTCCCCTGTTCCCTTTCTATTTTTTAATCCCTGTTTTTCCCCTTAACCTTTGTCCTTCTGGGGCACATAGGTCTTTTCTGTGCTGAGAACTAGGTGTTAGGGTATCTTAGGCAGACTCTGAGGATACCAACATGATTCATTTCTGACTCTAGCATGAAACATCTTTCATTCTGTATGGGCATCCCTCCAAAAAACTCATGGTTTTAAATTGTATTAGGCTATTCATAGAATCTCATGAAGAGCAACTTGGCACTTTTTTTTTTAAAAAAAGAAAATAGGATGGCATGAATGTGAATATATTTAATCTCATCTTTCCAGGGGGCTCTATAGTGGAAAATTAGACCCATAACAAGCCAGTGAGGCAGAGCCGCAGGGCATTAGGTCCAGAGACATTGGCCAGCCTGGATGTTAATGAAATGAACTGAAGAGTATAAGGAGACTGTGGGAAGTTCCATAGAGAACATCCTCTTCTCCTCAGCCTACTGTGAGTCACCTCACTATCTGAAAGAAGCTGCACTACACATGAAGGCTGGAGTCCCCCACAAAAACCTGTCACAGGGAACTAGGGCAGGTGTTAGGACATGTTTCTCTTCCTAAGAAGTAAAGCTTTTCTTAGCCAACAAAAAAATTGTTTTAAAACTATGAAGAACCCAGAGGTGATGGCGCACAACTTTAGTCCCAGCACTTGGGAGGCAGAGACAGGCAGATTTCTGAGTTTGATGCCAGCCTGGTCTACAGAGTGAGTTCCAGGACAGCCGGTACTACACAGAGAAACCAAAAAAAAAAAAAAAAAAAAAAAACTATGAAGAACTAGATTAAGGATTAAGGTAACATCATGTTCTTCTCATTTTGATATCAGGTCTCTGAGGGTTCATTTGTTGCACATATTTTTTCAGCAAAGGTAAAATACAAGGACATACTTCCTAAAATGTGCCTGCCTTGGTCCTTAGTCCTCATGCTTGCTGAATATGCCTCTCCCCTCATCCCATTGTTCTCTATAACCAACTCAGTTGTTGTGATCTGAGTGTACTACATACTAATTTCTTTCCAAAACATTGAGCACTTTATGAAGCTCTGTGGTTTGGGTCCCATTTATGAGACTGTTCCTGGGATGCAAGGAAATGCACAAATCTGAGATTGTTCTAATTATGGTGATGAGGAATGAAGAAACTAGATACAGGTGCAGAAATGCTAAGGACGATTATGTTCTGTGCTCTAATAGAGACATACCATCAACCCAAAATATATATAAAATATCAAAATATTTATTGCATAAATCAAAGGGGAGGCAATGTCCTCATGGAAGGTTACCTCTATTATAATACACACAAACTACAATAATCCTAGAAAAGAAAAAACTGCTTGATATTTTCTGTAGATGCTACATTCCTTTACCAGCTCAGAGAAAGATCTTGCCTTTCCAGTGTGTTTCAGGCCTATAAGTGATTAACATTTCCATGCTCCAATCAGCAGTGGACATTCACTATATTTCATAACGGCAATTTTCGGTCTCCAGATCATAAATATAGTGCCCAAAACAATTAGAGCATTGGGTTGTTTCAAAGGTGACCTCCTGGGGCATTCTTTTGGCCGTGAGTATATCCAGGAGCTCAGGACACAATTTTTCTAATCTGTGTGAAAGTATTACATCCCTGTCATAGCACTCTAGAGGGGCAGGGTATATATCCCTTTCCAGCTGGCTCAGCTGTGCTGTGTGGTGTAAAAGTTTTTTCAGGAAAAGCAGAGAAAATTCATTATCATTGAAACTGACAACTCTGAGCTGGGAACATTGGCTTAGGGCAGGCAGCAGGGTATTCAACTGAGAGTCCTGTATACCACATGATTCTAATTCCAGGTTTTCCAGGGTATGTCCAACTCTCTCAAGGAAAAACCCAAGAGGCTCAATGAGTAAATCACATAAATTAATACTATCAAGGGTTAAAGATTTGAGATAAAAAATATTTGAGCAATAGGGCAGGCAATCCAAGTCTGACTGTGAGAGGTTACAGTCAGTGATGATAAGTGACTCCAAGGGTTTCTTCAGGCACCTGAAGAGAGAAAACATTATTGCTTTTTGTCAAATGGTGTTGAAGAAAGTTGATAGGATTGGCAGCTAAGCAGATGACATTTCTCCCAAACTCATTCTGAATGTATATTGAGAACAACCCTCAGGACATGGCCTTTTGTTTTCTGCTCACATACCTCCCAACATTCTAGTCTGAGTCTTTAAGATATCATTATAGTCATGACCCAGGGCCTGACAGAAAACCAAAACAATGGATATATCTGGGTAACGTGGTCTATGTAAGAAGGACTAGCTACCCAAAACAAAATCCAACAACTTCCTAGTACTGTTTTTAATAGTTCTAAAAGGTTTTGTTTCTCCAAGTTCCATGATCCTGTCTTCACCTTGAAACCCATTGTCCCATATTTCTCATCCACTCAGTCTTTTTCTAAACTTAAAACCATTTACACATAAGCAATAAGAGGTTGCTTGTGCCTGGTCATACAGATCTTGGCACAGGGTTCATTGCCTTGATATGCTAGGTCTCTGACAGTGATAGGTTTATGTTTGCCAGATGATAAAATTTTCTATAACTTGCAAAAAACAAAACCACATCAAAACTAAGGCAAAAGAAAAGAGATTAGTTTTTTCTGGTCTACTACTGGACCCTTCCTTACCTGAGGAATCCTTTCAGGTTGCCATATACGTAGTTGGAATCATTTACAGAGAGTTTCTGGAGACAGTGGAATGGGGGAAGTAGTAACATTTCAGAATCACCCATACTTAGGGTACGTCTGATGTGACATAGTGTGAGATTGAGAAGATTGTTCATCTGTCTCAGGTAGGGATTAAGAAAGTCCAAATCTTCTTTAGAAAGATAACCTAGCAGCAGATCTTGTACACAGTCTGCATGTAAAAACTTGAAGATTTCTATGACTGAAGCTTTGGTTAAACCCTCAATCTCTAGATTTGCATAGCACAGATGAACGGAATCTTTTCTCTGCTGGGCCCACTGAAACAAGTATCTGTCAGATTCACCAAGTCTGCCCTCAATGAGTCGGAGTTGTGTTGTCACCTTCAATTCTTTCTTCACCCCACAGCCAGGTCTATTCTGCACTGGCTGCTTCTGTGTCATGAATCCTGGTAAGAGTTTACAGGATCCAGCCCATATGCCAGTAACATGGTGGTATTCATTCTTCCAATTGATCTCTGTGAGTTTGCACCTACTGTGGGAGAAATGAGTATAATACTCAGAAGGTAAAAGAAGACACATTTAATAGTCTGATTCCACGCTACATATTACATTTAAGCAGTTTCTTTAAAAACTTTGTTTTCCTGTGTCTAGAATCAAACCCTGAAAGGTGAGCTCAGTAAATGAATAGCATTCTTTGCAAGACAGGCATCTTTAGCCCTATCTTACTTCCCTTCATTCCAAGCTCCTTAATCCCAATGTCATTTCTCTTGTATCTTAGAGGGATGCAGGAAAAGACCCACTCCTCTTGGGTGTGTCTATTGTTTTCTGTATTCTACATTATTTATTATTTGCCCAGAGAGTTGAGACTAAGCCCAAACCTTTATACCTTCTCAGCCTCTACATTCAGAAGGTAACAGTCCAGACTATGGGTTGAAGAAAGATTTGATGATCAGAAGCTTCTAATCCAAAGATGGCCAAATATTCTGAGACCCTAGTTTATCCTCAGCACTCAGAGACCCATCCTCCACCCCAGCCAATCTTGCCTACCTGGAGCGAACCTTTTGTGTAATCAGTATATCTAGTCCCTCAAGCATAGCCTTCAAAGTCTTCAAGTTGCGGTTTTCTATCATCATTCCTACATAAAGGTATGGGTAAGGCCACACAGGTATCATGGCTGTCAAGACCTTTGTACGCCCATTAATGAAGGCCTCCTCAAACATCACTGGGAACAGAAGATGGGGCAGGTCCTTGAGAGCAGAAATGGCCAAGGCCTCCCCCCTCAGTAGCCTCTTCATGGCCAGCTTCTCAAGGGTGAGTGGAGAGTAGACTTCCTCTGTTGTGTCTTCTTCTGAAGAGTCATCCTAGGGAAGCCAGGAAAAATATACCATGAATGACAAGAAACTTAGGAAGCCCTTCTGCACACACAAGGAAATGTGAGAGCTAGATTACTAATGATGAGGACAGAGAACCCAGTTTGTCACTTTGAATACCCACAATTTTTTCATGTATTCTTTCAGATAATATCTTTACAGAACTACCTATATCTTTGGCTATCCTAAAATTAGCTTTATAGATCTCAGGGGTCTGGATCCACAGAGAAATACCTGACTGTACCTCCCAAGTGTTGACATTACATGTGTTTTCCATCTCTGTTCAGCCTGGGCCACCATAGCATGACTAATCAAGCACTTTTTGGTCTGGCCTGAGCTGGTTTTAAACCCATAATTCTCTCTGATGCTATGATTTTTCTCCAAAGTATCCTAGTTTCCAAAGGCAACATCCAATTGCAGCCACAGATGGGGTGAATACATCCCACTGGGAAGGCATCACAAGGAACTCTGAAGCTTCAGCCACTTGTTGGATGATGATTGTGCTTATCTTTCCAGGCTCTCAAAGAATGCAAAGAAAATCAGCTTCCAAATTGTCTACAATCTTTATCTATCCAGCTACAGTGCATGGAATAAGTCAACTCATCTTTGAAATACCCATCATTAGTTATTGACATCAATCTTTGATTGTGACCCTTACATGCCTTTTGGAGAAGGTGTTGGTAAAGTTCCAAGCTTGAGGTCTGCAAACTACAGAGATAACAGAGTGGGAAAGAAACACTAAAGTCCCTTATCCTTCAGTAGCCATTGACATGGTTGGTGACCCTTTATAAAGCATCCAAAATAAAGAGACTATGAGGTGAAGATTATAATTCACAGGCTGAAGGCAGGAGGCTCACTAACTCCATGTCATAATTGGTTACTTATACAGCACCAGACCAGCTATCCTGAGACCTGCAGAAACTAAAGGAAGACCAAAAAAAAAGTAACAAAAACGGAGCAGATATTAAGTAATATTTAGATTTTCCTGTTTGAATATTTAATAATAACAGAAACCTGGATTCTTTCTGAAACTTTGAAGACATACTGATTTCCTTGAAGAGTAGTTCCTGTATCAATCAGCAGATAGAAATATTTTTTTTTTTTTGGTGTTGTTGATTTTATTTGTTTGGAATTTTTTTCTTCTTTGAGACATGGTCTTATAGCTGTTTTTAAACTTTCTATATATATTTGGCTGCCATCAAAGTTAGGGACCATCCAGCCTCTGCATTTCTGTTGCAGTCAAGAGTAGGTATTGGTAGAGAGGAGAGAGCAAGACTGTGATTGTGATATAATGAATATTAAACACACACACAAATACACATTTCTTCCTGCAAGTTTGAGAACATCCTGGGTTCGATTATAATAAGAGGCTATTTATCAGTGAGCAAATGCAAATACCATTTGTTTTTCAGTATTTTGTGTTTGTTTGCTTGTTTTACATTATTTATTTAGTTATATAACTATTTATTTATTTAATGTATATGAGTACACTGTCTCTGACTTCAGACACACCCAAAGAGGAAGAGGGTATCAGATCCTATTATAGATGGTTGTGAGCCACAATTTACTTACTGGGAATTGAACATAGTACCCCTGGAAGAGCACTCAGTATTCTTAACCACTGAGCCTTCTCTGCAGCCCCTTGTTCTGCCTTTTTAAAAAACATATGTAATATCCAGCTATTTTGACACTCACAGCTTCCCTCTGCCTCCCTGTTGCTTGGATTGAAAGCACACCAAAGAATTCCAGGCTTAAACTGACAGAAAGATCAGCACTCAAGGCACTTGAGTAACTCATATCTGACATTCCAGACTAGAGTGCCAAGAATGCAAGATCACCCTGACATTCTTAGTGCAACTGTCTCAAAAAACAAAAGCAAAACTAATAAAACAAAAAAATTCTACAGAAACCACAGTAACCCAGTTAATTATTAGATGTAATTGAGAACACACTTGGTTATTCTGGTTAAACAGGCCTCAGGTGGCTGAGGTAGGAGAATTTCTGTGAGTTTATGGCCTGGTGATATTTTTTTAATTAATTTACATTCCAGCCATTGATTCCCTCCCCCAGACCCTCATCTAATTTTTTTCAGTTTTTCCTCCAAAAGGGTGCTTCAACCACCCGTAAACCTAGAGCCTCAAGTCTTTCCCACTGAAGCTATATCAGGCAGTCCTCAGCTATATATGTACTGGG
The DNA here is from genome assembly GCF_011762505.2 of Arvicanthis niloticus. Lineage (NCBI taxonomy): Eukaryota > Metazoa > Chordata > Mammalia > Rodentia > Muridae > Arvicanthis > Arvicanthis niloticus. The sequence goes on along the minus strand of NC_047662.1, from coordinate 11,111,665 downwards.
GACTTTGGACCAAACTGTGTATGCTGCCAGGTTGAGTGGCTCAGGCTCCGGGAGCTTCCAAGCTTTAAGGTTAGTTGAGACTAGTGGGATTACCGCAGGGCTGCCCTCCCCTTCAGTTTCTTAAATCCTTCCCATAATTCAAAGGTAGAAAAAGCTCTAAAGACCAAGAGGCATTTAAAGAAATGTTCAAAGTCCTTAGTCTGCAGAGAAATGCAAATCAAAATGACCTTAACATTCCACCTTACAATAATCAGAATCACTGAAATCAAAACCTACAATGACTGCACTTGCTTGTGAGGATGTGGAGAAAGAGAACACTCCTCCATTTCTATGGGATTGCAAACTGGTGCAAGTACTCTGGAAACCAATCTGGTTGTTTGGCAAAAAAAAATGGAAACATTTCTACCTGAATAGGCAGCTATACTACTCCTGGTCAGATACCCAGAAGATGCCCCGCCATACCACAAGGACACTTGCTCCTCTATGTTCATAGCAGCCTTATATGTAATAGCCAGAAGCTGGAAACAACCCAGATAGCACTCAACTGAAGAATGGATATAGAAAATATCATTCATTTCCATAATGGAATAAAATCCAGCTAATAAAAAATGAGGACATCAAGAATTTTTAGGGAAATGGCTGGAGCTAGAAAATATCATTCTGAGTGAGGTAACAAAGACCCAGAATGCCATGCATGGTGTGTACTAATTGGGAAGTGGATATTAGCCAAAAAGTACAGAATGTCTAGGATACCGGACAGGCAAACTTACTTAGAGAGACTCATCTTAAAAAAGGAGAACCACCAAGTAGAAAATTATATGAACAAAATTTCAAGTGAGGACAAGGCTAGACTAGGTTGCATGAGATGAGGTATCCTCATGGAGCTGAGGTTCTTACTTCATGTGGACACTGGAGACAGATCACCATATTCAGGCAGGGGAAGGTTGTAACTCCAGGCTTCAAGAGACTGAGGGTTTCTCTGCCTGCTCTGATTCTTTATATACCTCTCAGCTGTATCCTCCCTTTGTAGCCACACCCTCCCCACAAAAGTAGGTCTCTGATTAAATATTGAGTCTCCACCCACTTCCCTATCTTCAGATTTGGATGGTGTAGGTAAATTAGATCAGATCTGTACACAGGAAGATTCTTAGAAGAGAGAGATATTTAAGAACTTATCTATTGAAGTCAAGTGGTTGTGCCTCATGCCTTTAATCACAGCACTTGCAAAGCAGAGACAGGTGGATCTCTGAGTCTACAAGCATTGGGCACTTATCCAAACTCTTTCTGACTATATATTGAGAACAACTCCCAGGACATGACCTTCTGTTGTTTGCTCACACAATTCGTAGCATGCTAGTCTGAGGCCTGTGAGTATCAGCATGGGCATGATTAAGAACATGGCTGGAAATCATAGCAATGGCTATATCAGGCCAACATGGTGCATGTAGGAAGGTCTATTGCATCCTCCATAAGCACTTCTCCTTATCCTGGTCCCCACCCAGTGATTCGTACGTGTACTCCCTGCTCCAGCACTTCATGGAAAATGAGATTGAAAAAACAAAGTTGCTAATTCTTACTCTTCTCTCCTGGGTAAGGCTTTCCCAACATTCATTTTTGTTTGATTCCTTCTTCTTTGTCTCGCCATATAGCCCAGACTGGTCTTAAAGTCAAAACCATCCTGTCTCAGTGTGCATAGTCCATAGCTACCCACAGAAAGAGAAATGAGAAAGGACAGGAGGGAAAGTGATGTAAGCAGAAGGGTTCGCTGGCATGTCTTTCTCAGATTCACAGTCTCTCAGAGTACTCTTGTGTAGTCACATGACTCCAGAGCTGCTTATGGGAAACTTACATGTCTTGGTTCACTTTCAAATTTCAGACACAGTTTGGGTGTGAAGCCAGGTGGTCACTACTTCACAGAACTTCTACCTCACTCTCCAAATTAGTATCCTAAAGGCCAATGTCCCAAAGGACATGGTAACAACTTTAAAAGTAAAGAGTAATGCCATACATTTCAGAGATTCTCCTCAGTCTGTGCTTGGCAGACTCAATGTGTGGAAAGCAGAACCTGGGTTGTTGGGCCTATGACAGTAGGACTGTCTCTTTTGAGGCCTTTATAGGTGATCAGTGTCTTTTTGCCAGAAGAGGCTGCTCACATTACCTTCTCCTGAATAACCTTTCCAAAGGGAAATGAGATTCAAAGGAGCAGGGTTTGGCACCTGGTGGGACAAAGGTTAATTGTACCTGGGTCAGTTCTTATGAGAGCCTCCATTTGCTGAGACTGATGAGTGTTCGGACTTGAGACCTCTAGAGAGTACAACAGGGCACACTGAGTCCTCTATTATTGCAGAGTGGGGACTCTGGCCTTGTGATGGCGCCTGGGATGGGGGAAGACTTATACTTCCTAAGACATAGCATGAATATATGGCACCTGAGTGCTTTACCAGACCCCTCTGACTCAGACATGTCCCTGTGGACAGGTGTGCTGAATGATTTCCTGAGCTCCTGGATGCACAGAGCCTAAAGGCAACCCAAGGCAGCCCAAGATGAAGAAACCAGTGGCTTCAATCAAGTCCTTTCAGCAGGCAGACACTAGGCAGGAACCTGTAGCTGTAGTTTAATCCTGAAGAAACCACCAGGCTTGGCAATTGGCTTCAGGAGATGCCATAGAAGCAGAAGCTGGCACAGGAATCTCACAAGCAGTTCTTGGCAAGTTTCTCTCAATAGCAGCCTTATTACAAGCTGAGCTCAACATTGCTCTGTAAGGCAAACTAATACATGGGTGCTGTATAGTGGAAAAGAGTGGGAAGAGCAATCCAAACCAAAGCTCAGTGCTGGTCTCCTACTGTCTGTAGGGCCATAGTTACTCCTTTATCAAGCAACCTTTACATGTCTGCTTTATTAAAGCATCCTTTCACTTGTGCCTGCTTCAGGAAAATATTCTTCACGTGTCTGCTTTACCAAGATATCCTTTCACCTGTGTGCCCCAGCAAAACATCATTTGTTATAACTAACTTTCCAGAGACACTAGTTTCTACTTCACAAGGGAGATAGATTCAGGGATATCCCAGAGTTAGAGGTCAGCCTTTTCTATATAGCAATTTCCTTTACAGCCAGCACTAAACAAATAAACTGTCCAAAAAAGAAAAAAAAAAAGGGGGGGGGGGGAGAAAAACCAAAAACCAAAAAAAGCCAAAATAAAAAAATATGCTTTTTAAATGAAAAGTACTTGTGAGTATTTAATTACAAGATTTTTCCTGGCTGCTGTGTATAAATAAAATAGTGCTTAGAAAGCATCTTCAATTTAATTTTACTGTATACATCTGTATATATATACATTTATTTATTTATTTATGCAATCATTCATTCATTTGCTAAATTGCTGGAGTAATAATCTCATTTATCACACTTTAAATTTTTTTCTTATATTTAATTATGTGTATGTGTGTCTTTAATGAGAAATGTTAACATGGATCAAAGATCCCAGAGGCCAAAGAAGTAGAATCTCTCTGGATCTGGAATTTATGTGTTGTTAGCTACCTTCTATGGGTGCTGGCAATTTTATTTGGGTCCTTTGAAAGACTAGCCTGTGCTCTAAACATGTGTGTGTTTGTCCATGCCTGGTTTAGGGCAAATTATTGATATCAACCACGTAGTTTCCTAGATGGATTCTTCTGAGACATGCTCTTTTTACTAGAAGACAAGGACACCATCTGTATAAATGATGTAAATTTGAAACTGCTTTAAATGATCCATAATCCTTTGGTATGTCTGGGTCAATTAGGAGAAGCTGAGAAATTGCCTTGAGAAGGTATGACCCTTGAAGAAATATTTTCTCTTTAGAATGTCTGCACGTGGTGCCATGTGAGAGCATGCAGCTGCATTCATCTTGGTACTGAGACACTTCTGGCAAACCTGGAGTTTTTTCTTTTGATTATGGCTAGCCAAAGTCAAACGGGACTGAGATTGGTGTGGGTTGTCTGTTCCAATGAGCAGTAAGAGCAAGATAATCTTGGTAGCTGGAATTTTTCCCATTCCCAATTAACTTTGTATAATGTTTGAATAAACTACCTAGAGTGAGCTAGCTAGGTGTCAGTCTTCCCTGAGAGGCTGTAGCCCTCTGTTCCTTCAGTAATGAAGGCTTAGCATCTTAGTGAGTTTCTCTCTCTACTGTTGCACCTATGACCAAATTCAATTAAGTCCATTTGGAGACTGCATGTCCAGAACTGCTGCCTCACAACAGCAGTTGCAAGCCATCCTCCTGACTCAGCCCTCTTGTGTAGCTAGCTAGTACAACTGAAGAATGACAGAGCATCCAAGTCAGCTACACATTACAGGAAAGAATACACAGTTGTGACGATGTGTTTGTCACAAAGTCCTTAGAAAATATTTTTAGGAGAATCTGTGTCTATGTCTAGTGTCAGGAACTGAACAATGCCAATGGGACACACACTCAGGACCATGTGTATCACATGCAAAGAAAACTCAGCCAGGTGTGCTGGTTTACAACAGTCATCCTATCACATGGAATGCTGAGGCAGGAGTGCTGGGAATTGGGGTTTTATATCAACCTTAGCTACAGATCAAGACCTTACCCAAATACAAGTTAAAAATGAGTAGATAAATAGCTACTAAATTAATGAACAAAAACCTTATATTGGGGGAGTGGTTTAGTTAATGGGCACTTGAGTTCCACTCTAGTTTTAGTTTTGTGGTTTTCCCAAAAGGAAATCATTCAGTCTAGACACTATCCTATCAATGCATTTAGATCTGCCTGTTTCTTACTCTGAAGTAATGAGATTTTTGTGAGTGAAATGTAACCATGGGGATTTGTTTGTTTGTTTGTTTGTTTTGAGGCTAAGAGTCTCTATATAGCTCTGTTTGTCCTAGAACTCTCCATGTAGTTCAGGCAAGCCTCTTACTATTTATTTTTTTGCAGGGCAGAAAAAAGGTTTATATTTTCCTCAGAAAAAAAAAAACCAGAAGCTAGGGAAACATTTATAACCCACATCAACTTGCAGTGGGTCCAACCCTTTTGAAAATAACTATTAAAAATATCAGGTGCTCTAAGCAGAATGAAGGTGTTCACATCAGACAGAATGTACATGGAAGATGCTTGAAGATTGCATGTTTTTCCCTGAGAGATGTGTAAGACAAATAGAATTTGCTGAGACCATCTCTCCAAGCAGCCCCTCACTCTTCTCTTTGGAAGATGTGCCTCAACTATACATCTAGTCAGCACTCAGACCACATGCTTCTTCTTCCTCTAAATCAACCCCATTTTCAACCACTTGAGCTCTCCAAATCTCCATGGCCCTGCACTAAAATACCTACTAAGATCCTGTCTGTACTTCCGCTTTCACACCTTGTGAGCTGGGAAGTCAGGCTCCTAGTAAAAAAACTTCCATGACTGGATTATGAGAGGCTAACCTTTTAGTCACCTCAACTGACTCAAGGGCTCCCAGAGACTAGAGGAAAATGTCATTCACCTGGAATTGGAGATACAGGTGGTTGTGGGTACTGTGAATCAACCCTGCTCCTCAGGAAGAGCAGCAAGCTTTGTTTGCCTCTGAGTAACATCTCCAAATGATTCCATATAGGACTTTGAATAGGGTCTCATGAATCAATCATGAGATTACAAAATCTCCCCTAGGAAAAAACATGGTGGTCTTTATTTACTCTGAAAGATCCAAGAGAAGGAAGGGGCAGAGACAAGGGGACACATGATTATAGGGCCAGAGTTAGCACAATACACAAGTATAATGTTGTCAGAAAACTAACTCAGTAAAAGAAGAAAATAAACATGTTCTTACAGAACTGATTTATTGCAATCTATGACAGATTATAATTTGAATGGTGGTGTGAAAAGATAATATCAGGCTGCAGGAGCACCCCATGAAAGAGACACAGCTTAAAAGTGATAGCAGTCTAATACAAAAATACTCCTAGGTTCATTTCAGCCAATAGGAGGATGTCATCCAGAGGCAGAATGGCACAGAGTCCTCCTATTCAATTCCATTATGCTCTTTATAATGTCCTCTCTATCACCTGTGCTTCCACTAGGGTCCCTCATATTATGAAAGTGCTGGGATGGAAGTGCTACAATTATGGAATACTGTTGTTAACCAACGGTGGGTCTGTACTGTAGACATTAGGCTGAAAATAAGATCATGGTTCTTCTTGTCAACACAACTACTTTAAATCTGAAGAATATGATTAGAATTCAAATGACATGAAATAATTATTTTTCCACAGCTCATCCAGAAATGCTTTAATACACATGGCCTATGTCTCTAATCAGTCACTTGAGTCCTGTCTTTCATTTATCAGAGCCCAGCAATGACCTTATTTTGTATATTCCCAATAAGAACATAGCCTGGCCTCCACATCATAGGTAAAAAGTTTGCGACAATCTAAGCATCTCTTACTTACAAAGTAGACCTGTTTTGGCTGCCTTATACCTTTGAGTGTGTCTGTAAACTCAGAACAAAGTTGTACAAATCTGTCTGGAATAACATCACCAATGTCATCATAGACTTCATCAGGGGCAGGGTACTTCTCCAGGGTCAGCTGTGTGAGGTTGGCAGTATGCTGCAGCAGCTTCTTCAGGCTGCCCATGGACAACAAGTTCTTCACAAAATTGACTTCAGTGAGCTGGGAACACTGGCTCAGTGAAGGCAGGAAGGCACTGATTTGCATGTCCATAATCATACAGCCCTTCAACTTTAATGTCTGCAAAGTAGCTTTCAGTCTTTGTAGCAGGCTTCCTAGAAATGCATCATTTAAATGTACAAAGGTGGGGCTGGAGAGGTGGCTCAGTGGTTAAGAGCCGTGATTGTTCTTCCAGAGGTCCTGAGTTCCATTCCCAGCAACCACATGGTGGTTCACAACTGTTGGGAGCCGACTTTAGTAAAAAGCGGCTAGATCAACTTTGCAGTCATCTGGAACCATATACCCTGATGAAAGACTTGGTTGTCAAAAGCCTATAACAGCTGAAGCACACTCTGATAAATATATTGTTTATCCCACATAGCTTGTTTGCTGTTTAGTGACCTCAGCTGTATGGTGCAAGTGGTAAAATGTTTTCACCTGTGTTCTCCTGCTTGTGTATATAAATACCTCCATTCAATATGAAAATTTTACTCAGGCAGTAAGGAATGGGTGGGGGTAGGGTTATTTGGCTGCATGATCTTTGGGGGAGTGCTGCTTACCCTCTGGTTGCTCTGCAAATTCAAACAACAACATCAAAAGGATAAGGTGGTGATCACACAAGCATTGCTTGCCGTGGAGCAGGGAACATCCCCTCAAGCCTGGTTGAATCTGCTTAAACAATGAGACACCATCACTTAACAGGATATCCTGAGGGCTCGTGTTCCCATTGCACCAGGTATCCTAGTGGTGGTCCTCCACACTTCCCGGGGCTCAGGTTCCCATTGCACGGGATAAAAGGTGTGGAGGGTCTCGTACTGTTTAACTGCCTTGAACGCCTATTGGTAGAACGGTGGGCTAGATCGGCAACCTAACAGCCCTAGATTGTTGTTTTAGTTTAATAAGGAAGGGGGAGATGTGAGGAGCCGCATTCGCCATTAAAAGATGGCGCAGGCTTCTGCTTCCTGGTTCTTCACGGAAGCTTTACTTGAGAATTCGCTTGTGCATGGCTCGAAAACCGAGTATCACAATTGGATGAAAGATTTGAGCCAATGAGGGATCTGCACGTCTCCCAAAGCTCTATTTAAGCAGTGGGCTTTCTGAGCTCGGTGTCCTTCCCTCCACCTCACCATCTTGAGAGCTGTTCAATAAATGCTGTCAGAAGAATCCTGAGTGTGGCGTTCTCCTTAACTGTGAGGTAGCGTGTTGCAAGTGGAACCGAAACCACTTATGTATGTTTGTTTTGTTTTTTGTTTTGTTTTTTGTTTTTTTCGAGACAGGGTTTCTCTGTGTAGCCTTGGCTGTCCTGGAACTCACTTGGTAGACCAGGCTGGCCTCAAACTCAGAAATCCGCCTACCTCTGCCTCCCAAGTGCTGGGATTAAAGGCGTGTGCCACCACCGCCCGGCAACTTTTTACTCTTGAGAAATGACAAGACATACACAGAAATCTCATCCCAGTCCCTGCTGTCTTGAATGCCTCATAACAAAAGCTCCACAGCAATGTTCTCTTGCTGGCTGTCTCTCTTTCCTTGTCATTATGTCTCTGTCTATCTTTGTCTTCTTTCTTTTTCTTTCTGTCTCTGTCACTGTTTTTCTCTGTTTCTCTGTCTCTTTGTCTCTTTCTTTGTGTGAGTGTGTGTGCTTGTGTGTGTGTGTGTGCACGCATGTGTGTGTATGTATGTGTAGCTCTATAGCTCTATATCTTCCTGTCTGGAACTCATGGTAAGAAGACTAGCCTCCAGGTCATGATATTCACATGCAATCTGAGTGTGGGGATTAAAAGTGTGTACTACCAGAGCTGGCAGAATAGCTGTTCCCTAGCCCAATGAAAGCCCTGGATGCAGTTATCAGTACTATGAAAGAGGAATCCAAAAAAGAATGGGAAACAGGAAGCCAAGCTGTAGTCTGGGTACAGAACAAGTATAGAATGTATGCTTGAAGCTTCTCTACATTTTGAGCCATCACTGATTTGAGAACCAACTGTGATGTAAATCAATTATTTTTTGTTTTAAAATTGGGGGATTTATACTGGAAGACCCAGAAGTATCACTTCCTAGCACATTCCCAAAAGATGTTCCACTATGCCATAAGGACACTTCATTAATAATATTCATGGCAAGTTAATTTCTAATAGGAATCACAAGAAACCTACATGTCCCTCAAATGAAAAATGGATAAAAAAATGTGGTACATCTACACATTGGACTACTATTTAGAGATTAAAATCAAGGATATCGGGAATTTTGCAAGGAAATTGATTCAAATAGAATATAAGATAGTGAGTGAGGTAACCTAAACACAAAGACATGTATGCTATGTACATGTATGATAAGGGGCTTCTTTGAAATGGCTCAGCAAGTAAAGTTGATGCCTGCATCAGCATCATCACCCGACTTTAATCTCTGAAAAGAGGGTGCTGATTCCATAAAATATATACTTGACCTCCATGAGAGTGTCATGGAATGGTCACATGCACCAAATCCCAAAACTAAGAAAAAAAACTTTGCTTTTATTTAACTAAAACAAAAATCTGTCTCCAGTTCCACCAACCTATTGCCCTTTGCTAGCTTCCATGTGGTCCATCCAACCACACAATGCAAAAATGTAAAATACAGGCAGGCAGACAGGCATCCATATAGGGGAAACAAAAAGAAAGAATGTTAGGACTTTTTAATCACATCTGTATTCAGACACTGTTTCACAGGCCAACTTTGAGGCAGCAGAGGCAGGCAGATCTCTGATTTCAAGATCAGCCTCTTCTACAAATTCCAGAAAAATAGGTGCTACACATAGAGATCATGTTTCAAAAGAAAACAAATATCAACAAAAACCATCAATAACAACAACCACAATAAGAACAACAACACAAAATGAAAAGTAACAAATACAACACGAAACAAACAAATTAAAAAGCAAAACTAACACAAGAAGCAAAATGAGGTTTACATGTGAAATGGTGGGTATCACGGCCTTTCCCTAAATATTTAAAATAACTTTGATCATATTCCTGGAGAGCCCCCACTTATCTTCCTGTGCCTCATTGCTACTCTGCCAAAACGCTGGGAGTTCATTTTGCATCATTAAGTGGTTTCTCCATTTATGCACATCCAAACCTATAAGATAGGGAAAAAAATGGATAATTTTCTAGATACCACATACCAACGTAAAATCAGAATCAAGTAAACTATCTAAACAGACCCATAACACCTAAGGAAATAGTAGCAGTCATTAAAAGTCTACAAATGAAAAGAAGCACAGGGACAGACCGTTTTAGTGCAAAATTCTTTGACTTTCAAAGGAGACATAATGCTAGCACTCCTCACACAATTCCACAAAATAAAACAGAAGAAACACTACCCAATTCATTTCATGATGTCACATTTACATTGATAACTAAGACACACAAAGACCCAACAAAGAATGAGATTTTCTGTTGGGCCTTGGATGAGGTAACTTCATTTAACCTGCCACCTTTTGTCACGGTAGGACACAGGTAGAGGGCTTGATTAACAAGTCTCCACCTCCAGAGATTTAAATATTAATGAATTATCAAAAGGCCAGGGGCATAGCTAATTAAATTATTCCCTCCCCTTTCTCCCTTAAGAGTTTGGTCTCCCCTGGCTTTTGCCGGGAGAAGCGTGTACCACTTACATCCAATAATCAGGTTATGAACAATAAAGCTTTGGAAAACCTGACTCCACGTGTCGCATGGTCTCTCCGCCTGATTCCCAGCTTTTGGAACCCTGGAACCTTGTTGATGTAGCCGCCGGCCCGCCCACCGACAGCTGCATGACCTCCGCTGGTGATGTGGGAAGCCCGCCCGGGACCCTGATGCCGGACTCCCTCCCCCCGCCCTCGAGATTTCTTCATGTTAAAAGTCTTGAAGAGATCAGGAATTGAAGGCACATGCCTGAACTTAACAAAGACCATAAAGATGAAATCAGCAGCTGTTGGGCCTTGGAGGTAACTCCATTTAACCTGTTATTTTCAGTCAAGTAGGACAGGTAGAGGGCGTGATTAACAAGTCTCTACCTCCAGAGATTTAAATATTAATGAATTATCAAAAGGCCAGGGGTGTAGCTAATTAAGTTATTCCCTCCCCTTTCTCTCTTCCCTATAAGACTGGTCTCCCCTGGACTTTGGCGGGGGAAGAAGCGCACAACACCTGCATCCATTCACCATGTCATGAACAATAAAAGCTTTGGAAAACCGGACTCCACGTGTCCATGGTCTCTCCGCCTGATTCCCAGCTTTTGGAACCCTGGAACCTTGCCGATGCAGCCGCCGGCCCGCCCACCGACAGCTGCATGAATGTGGGGCTGGCGGCGCGGGAAGCCCTGGTGCCAGACTGCCCTGAGACTCTGTCGCCGGACTCCCTCCTTTCCCCGCCCGCGAGATTTCTGCCCCACAAGCAGCCAGTATGAAATTAAATTGAGTGAAACTTGAAACATTCTCACTAAAATCAAAGACAAGTCAATACTCCCCAGTCTCTATTTTTTTAATACAATACTAGAACTTCTAGCTAGAGCAAATAAGACAACAAAATGAAATCACCGGGATACAAGCAGTAAAGAATTCTAGGTATTACTACTTGTGGATGATATGATAGCATACATAAGTGACCGCCAAAATTCTGCCAGAGAAATCCTACACTGAAAAACAGGTTCAGCAATGTGGGTAGATATAAAATTAATTCAAACAAACCAGTAGCCTTCCTCCATACACAGGACACATGAGCTGAAAAAGAAATTAGTGAAACAAAATCCTTCACAATAGTCAAATAATGTAAAATATCTTCTTGAAACTCTAAACAAGTAAGTGAAAGGTCTTTATGAGAATAATGCAAAGTCCATGAAAAAAGAAACTGAAGATGATCTCAGAGGAGGGAAAGCTGTCTGATGCTCATAGAATTGTAGGTTTACTATAGTCAAATGGCCATCTTACCAAAAGCAATCTACAGATTCAGTGCAATCCCCATGAAAAGTCCAACTCAATTCTTTGCAGCGATAGAAAGAGCAGTTCTGAACTTCATGTGGAATAACAAAATAACCCAGGACTGAAAAACAATTCTGAACCATAAAAGCACTTTTTGTTGGAATCACTATCCCTGTCCTCAAGCTCTACTAAAGATTAACAGTGATAAAAACCACATGATATTGGTAATGACACAGACTAGTTGATCAATGCAATAGAATTGAAGACCCAAAAATATACCCACATGCCTATGGATATTTTATCTTTGACAAAGACTCTAAAACCATACAATGAAAAAAGAAAGCATCTTCTACAAATGGTGCTGGTCTAACTTGATGTCTGCCAGTAGGAGAATGTAAAGTGATCTATTTCTATCTCTTTATAGAAAGCTTGCATCCAAGTGGATTAAGGACCTCCACATAAAACCAAATACATTGAATCTAATACATCAGAAAGTGGGAAATAGCACTGGACATGTTGACACAGGGGAAAGTTTCATGAACAGTACAACAGTTACTCAGTCTCTAAGATCAACAATTGACAAATGGGACCTCATGAAACTGAAATACCTCTGTAAAGCAAAAGACACCATCAATAAGACCAAACAGCATCCAACAGATTGGGGAAAGATCTTTACTAACCCTACCTCCAATAAAGGGCTAACATCCAAAAATACAAAGAACTGAGTAAGTTAAACTCTAGAAAACCAAATAACCCAATTAAAAAGTGTAATACATAGCTAAACAGAGAATTCTCTTGTAGGAATCTGGAATGGCCTAGAAGCACTTAAGGAAAATGGTGAAAGCCCTTAGTCATTAGTGAAATGAAAATCAAAATTACTCATAGATCTCACCTTATAACAATCACGTTGGGTAATATCAAAAATTTAGGTAGCAGCAGATGCTGGGGAGATCGTTGAGAAAAGCTACACTCCTCCATTTCTTCTGGAATTGTAAGCTGGTACAAACACTTTGGAAATCAATATGGCAGTTCCTCAAAAAAAAAAAAAAAAAAAAAAAAAAAACCTTGAAATAATTGTACCTGAAGACACAGCTATATATCTTCTGGGCACATACTCAAAGATGTTTCACCATACTACAAGGGCACATGCTCCACTATGTTCATTGCAGCCTTATTTAAAATAGCCAGAAGCTGGAATCCACCCAGAAGTCCCTCAATGGAAGAATGGAAACAGAAACTGTGGTACATTTACAGAATGGACATACACCAGGGGCAGACTCAATATGATCCTGTGGTGGCTTTTATTGCTCTTTCCTGTGTACCCTTGTGGTCCTAGGGGCAGCTCTGGGTGTCTGCCTGTCACTGAATCAGTGTAGCTGACAACTGTGCACTCACACACTCCCACATTGATGGTGACACTCATCAGTCTACAATTGAGTGATTTGAGAAAACAACTCTAACAGGGTGAACTGGGAGCTCATTGCCATTCCTGGGTCACTCTGTCTTGGGCATAGTCTCTTTCCCTCCCACTTTTGATCAACATTGCCACTAGGAGAAAAAGTAAGCCCATAGTGCTGCCTTGAGCTGTAAGCACTCCTCCTGCCCTTCCAGACTACCTAGTTCTAGCACTGGGGACAGGAACAAACAGAGGCAGTCTTCTATTTCCTTTAATATGTAACTTCTTGTCTGAGCAATTAAACTCTTCTAGTTATCCTTCTGGTAAATGGAAATACTTTTGTTTCATCATGATCAGGGTCTATTTATTTTTATTAAATGATTTAAATAAAACTTTTGACATTTTTGGCCCAGGCAGTGGTGGCGCATTCCTTTAATCCCAGCACGTTGGAGGCAGAGACAGGTGGATTTCTGAGTTCGAGGCCAGCCTGGTCTATAGAGTGAGTTCCAGGACAGTCAGGACTACACAGAGAAACCCTGTGTCGAAACACCAAAAAAAAAAAAAAAAAAAAAAACTTTTGATATTTTTGACCAAATTTCCCAAGGTTAAATGCTTCATCTAATCCTTTTGACCTTGAACTGAGAGTCTCAGAAATTCTCAAAAGAATTAATGGAGCAGCATTAAGCTAATCAGCCTTATTTCATATGATGGGAAGAACACTAAAAGTCATATGCAGTGGCACACAGCTATAGTCCTAACTATGGAGGAAATTACACCAAAGGTCATGTTAAAGTGCAATAGCCTTCTGGGAGTCCCAGAACTATGGTTAAGAAGAAGATCTAAGATGGGAAGGGACCAGAGCCTGAGAGATGGAGGGCTCAGGGCTTAAGAGGGCTTACTACTCTCTTAAGAGCCAGAGGTTAGGTCTTGCCACTCACATTAGGGATGACTCTGGAAACAGTAGTTCCACGGAATCGAATGTCCTCTTATGGCCTCTACAGGTAACCTACACACACACACACACACACACACACACACACACAGCAAAATAAACCTTTTTCTTTTTTAAACTTTTGGGACCATATCATGAAGGCCTCTGAAAGGATGAGCATTGTTTCTTGAGACAGAGTGTTGTCTTGAGCTGTAAGCACTCCTGTCCCTTCCAGACTACCTAGTGATAGTTCTGGGTAGAGGAACAAACAGAGACAGTCTTTTATTTCCTTTAACATATAACTTCCTGTCTTCACTTTTAAACCCTTCTAGTTATCCCTCTGGTAAATGAAAAGGCTTTTGTTTCATCATGATCTGGGTCTACTTGTTTTTATTAAGTGATTTAAAACTTTTGACATTTTTGACCAACTTTCCCAAGGTTAAATGCTTCATCTAATTCTTTTAACCTTGAATGAAGAGTCTCAGAAATTCTCCAAAGAATTAAAAGAGCAGTATTAAGCTAATTAGGCTTATTACACAAGATGGAAAGAATACTAAAAGTCATGTGCACTGGACACAGCTATAGGAGGCAGAAGCAAGAGTATAAGAAGTTCAAAGTCACGTTTAGTTACACAGAGAGTCTACGGACAGTCTGGGTTACCTGAAGCAATGATACACATTGCCTGGAGATGTGCCCAGCATGCCTGACACCTGGTTCAATCCTCAACACTAAAGAAAATACACAGCAGCTCTTAGCATCTAATCCCATCATTTAGGGGACTAGTTCTCAACCTGTGATCAAATACCAAATGTGCTGCACGTCAGCTATCTACATTACGTTCCATAACAGCAGCAGAACTACAGATGTAAAGTAACAACAAAATAGTTTTATATTGGGAGGTCGCCCCACCTGTCTTAAAGGGCTGCAGGATTAGGATTGAGGAGGTAAAAGTGGAGGTGGGGGCAAGGATCAGGAATTCAAGGTCATCCTTCGCCAGACAGCAAGTTTAAAGGTGGATTGTGCCACTGGACACATTGCTTTGGGGTGGGTGGGTGAGTGGGGTAATGCAAAGAAAATCATGAATGTGTAGATGAATCTTGTCAAATTCCGTTCTTGGACTAGTTGAGATAGCATTGCATTTGTTTTTGTTGATTTAATTAAGTATAGAAATGGATTTCTTTTCTTTGTGGTTTTGTTTTTCAAGGCAGAGATTCTTTGTGTAACCCTGGCTGTCCTGGAACAAGCTCTTGTATGTTGAGAGCCGACTTTTAGCAGAAAGTGGCTAGATTATCTTTGCAGCCATCTGGAACCATATACCCTGATAAGAGATTTGGTTTTCAATAGCCTACATCAGCTGAAGCACACTCTGATATCCCACATATTTTGTGTTGCTGTTTACTGCCCCCAGCTGCAAGGCGCACTTGGTAGCCACGCCTGCAAGGCATGCAGTTCACGTGCTGTCCATGAGCTATCTACACCATACATGCTTGTAAGGCACACGGTGCACGTGCTATCCATGCTATAGACACCTGTAAGGCTTACATCATATCCACACCTGCAAGGCATGTGGCAAAAGCTTATAAATACCTCAGAATTCCCTTCAATAAAAAAGAGACTTAAGACTCGAGACTTGATCAGACTTTCTTGTCTCCATTCTTCGCGTCTCCTGCCCCTGCAGCCCCACTCCCTCTCTTGACCAGAGCACTTAGCCCCCAAGAGCCTTGAGGCAGAGTAAAGGCCTCAACACTTGTAGACCAGGCTGACATGGAACTCACAGAAGTTCAATTGTGCTTGTCTCTGGAATGTTGGGATTAAAGGCCCACACCTGACAACCAGAGTGAAATCTCAGGAACCCAAGTAACAGTAGAAGGTGCAAAATGTGTTTGACGCCTATTCTCATGGAGTGACAGGCTTACCACTCCTACCTGACAACCATACATGACATACAGCACACAGAATGTGTAGTTTAGGTGGTGGTGTTTTGAGACAGGTCTTCACTATGTAGGCAGGTTGGAATTTTCTATATAAACAAGGCTGGCCTTGAATTTATAGGTCCATCTGCCTTCTGAGTGCTGAAATTGGGTTGCCTATGCCACCACACCACACTAGACAACAGAGAGAGAGACAGAGAGAGAGAGAGAGAGAGAGAGAGAGAGAGAGAGAGAACAGAAAATCTGAATCCTTGATAATTAAATCAGATGTTAAACATAACTCACCTTTTGTACTTTCAGACTTAGAAACTGTGGTTCTACATGTTGGGATAACAGATACATAGGAACAGCTGTTCTGTTCGAGATGCCAAAATGGCAGCAAAGCTGAATGGTGAGGCCAGAAGACAAGCAAGCAGTTTACAGACCCACCAACAGACATTCTCTACCCAGTAGTAGCAGCTGCTATTAACCCAACAGCAAATCCAAGTCTGGATATAACAGTGTCCTGTCTGAAGGGAATCAAATCAGGTGACACTGGCTGCATGGTGCCTTTCTGTGGAGGGAAGGCATGAAGAATGGCTGTCTTCATAGACCTGTTTCTCTATGGAATATTTGTAACCTTTTGATGTCAAAGAATGAAAGGTTTGGGGTTTTGTTATTATTATTTAGATTTATTTCTTTCTGTGTGTGTGTGTGTGTTTTACCTGTGTGCATGTATGTCTGTGCACCGTGTGTGTGTGTGTGTGTGTGTGTCTGCAGAAAAGTTAGTTCCCTTGAAACAGGAGTTATAAAAGGTTGTGAGCTGCCATGTGAATAGTGGGAACTGAACCTGGGTCCTCTAGGAAGAACAGCCAGTGCTCTTAACCACTAAGCCATTTCTCAGCCTCTATTTCTATTTAAGGGAATTGTTTGGTAATCGGGCTTGACATAAAGTATCTTTTCTAGCTGAGCCATCTTCTTAACTCTGTGTTTGAGACAGGGTTTCATGTAATCCAGACTGTCCTCTCATTATGTAGCTCAGGCTGTCTCAAACTTCTACTCCTCTAGCTTTTACATCAAAAGTGTTAGGACTACAGGCCAGAGCCTGCAAGTCCACTGTTGTTTGGTATTGGTTTGGTTTCAGGTTTCAGTCTAGGTAAACAGACTAAATGCTTTGTTACATCTGTTTCCTAAGGCCTAAGGCAGTGCTCACTCACTGGGAAGTGTAGGTGTTTGTGGTGTGAATTCCCAAAGGTTTTGAAACTCACTTGGATTTTACAATTGAATTTCACAGTTTCCCTTTTAATTACTAAACACAAGGAAAACCAAACCTCCTTAAGAGGTTTGCTGGGTGGAGATTCCAACTTCTAATCAGCTAGTAGCAGTTTGCCTCTGAGTTCCAGCTGTGAAGGGGAGATTTGAGTAGCAAGGTGTTAAGGCTGCAGCAGAACCAGAGAAGACTTCTGGGAACTTGGAGTCACAGGCAGGCAGCCTGGCTTGGATAGAAAGTTCTCTGTCCCATCTGGTGAATCGCTCACTTCCACTGAGACCCTTCTTCTCTCTTTCCCCCAAATGAGGCCCTTGGTAGTGCCACCTAGAATCCTGCTCCACTGAGGTTGGAGGGTCAGGTTACTTCTTGAGCTCAGGAGTTCTAAGCTAGACTGAGCAATATAGCTGGGCTGCAAGGGGTGCTGGAGGATCTCAGCACTGTCTACAGCCAATCTCTGGTAGCCAAGTGTGTATTCACTTGATATGCTATGATCTTGATTCAGACCCTTAGGTAAATGGAATATTTCCCTGGTTTGGGGACAATCTTGTTATGTATCCCAGGCTAACCTGAATCTCACAATGGTTGATTTCTTGCACTCTGTATCACATGAATGCCTGGAGCCTGTGAAGCCTAGAAGAGTCCTAGAATCGGAGCTGTAAGCCATCATGTGGCTGCTGAGAATTCAACCCAAGTTCTCAAAGCAGCCAATTCACTTAGGCACTGACCTATCCCTCCACTTCCCGAACCCCTGTTTTTGAGGTCTCACTATGTTACCCTGGCCTGGCCTTGAATTCAAAGATATCAGCCTGCCTCTGCCTTCCAAGCACTGCTGTGGATAAAAACATTTACAAACATGCTCAGCCTTGCCTAATCATTTTAATTTCTGCTTTTTGCTTATTTTACATTATTATTATTATTATTATTATTATTATTATTATTATTATTATCATTTTGTTGAGAACACAGTCTCTACATAGTCCTGGTTGTCCTAGAACTCATTAGGGAGACCAGGCTGGCTTCCATGTGATCATCATGTTTTTGCCTCTGGAGTGCTGGGGTTAAAGACATGAACCCCCCACACTTGGTTATTTACATTAAATTTAAAGCAAGACTTTAGCAGCACAGGCCTGTAAATTTGCAAAACCAAGCCAGGAAAAAATATGGGTTAGAGGCCAGCACAAAGTAAATAGGGAAACTCTCATGTTAGAAAAAAAAATAGTAGAGGTATGTTGTGAAATGCTGCCCTGGTGCCCACGAGCCATTAACCTCTTTATCATATCAGCTGTGGTTACTTGATCATGTCTATTGACCTTCCATTCAGGGAGGGACACAAGCCCCTCACCTGTGGTGCACCCATGCCAGCTGTATGCATTTCTGCCCTAACTGTTCCTGCTATCAGGGGGCTGAGTATGTTGGAGCAGATGGTTCACTGAAGGAAGGGTTCCATCTTTGCAGCTATGGGGATGTCATGTTGGGGTGGGACTGTGTTGTCACTATTTGGGGGTCACTTAGGCTTCTGTATATAACCTTACCCAGGATCTTGTATAAAAATCTGATAAGTTCATTGGCTGGCCAAGTTGAACTTCAGTAAGAAGTTCCCATGTCACCATTGGTGGTTTACCTGGGGTGTCAACTTATTAGTTCACATCTACCCAGGGATTGTTCATAAAGTTAGGTTGATACAGTAGGCAATTGCTCCATCACTGAGTCACATTCCCAGCCTAACTTGCTTATTTATATCATAATGTTCATGCACTGCTCAGAGGTGCCAGAAGAGAGCCCTGCATCCATTGGAACTGGGGTTACAAATGACTGGGCGATCTATGTAAGTGTTGGGCATCAATCCGCGGTCCTCTGCAGCAGGAAGCAAGCTTCATCCTAGTCTTAGGACTAGTGTCATGGAGTTGGGCAGCATTTGGTTCATGTTTGGTAGATTCCTGGGGATAAGATAGCATTACCTTAGTACACTTATTTTTAAGAGAGAAACACTAGAAAGGAAGGGGGTAATGACTTTGCAAGTTTGTAGAAGGAGGCTGTTTAGGGTTGGGGAGCTACAGCTATAGAGTTCAAAGTTCAATGAGGACAGAAACCCAGTCATTGAGAGACTTCTAACATGGAATTTTGACCTTTGTTTTCTGAGTTGGTGGGGCTGGGGGTGGGGGTTTCATTCTTGAGCCCCACATGGGAATCACTATGGAGTCTGGGCTAGTCTCAAATTCATGGACATCCTCCTGCCTCGGCCTCATGAACTAGTATTACATGTAAGCAGCAGCAGTGAAAATGTACACTTTTCATTAAAAAGTACAGAAAACTTCCAGATGTGATATTACACACCTTTTATCACAGTCCTTGGGTGACAGAGGCAGGAGGATCTCTGAGTCTGAAGCCCGCCTGGTCTACTAAAGAATTCCAGGCCAGGGCTAGATTAAGAGAGACTCTGTCTAAAAAAAAAAAAAAGAAATAAAAATTTACAAAAACCCAAGGCAAACAATTTTTTTAAAAGATTTATTTATTTTATATATGTGAGTATACTGTTGCTGTCTTCAGACATACCAGAAGAGGGTATGAAATCCCATTACAGATGGTTGTGAGCCACAATGTGGTTGCTGGGAATTGAACTCAGGACCTCTGGAAGAGCAGTCAGTGCTCTTACTCCTGAGCCATCTCCAGCCTGAGGCAAACATTTTTATTTTTAAAGTCCTCTCATTTTGGAGTTGAGAATGCAGTACTATACAAGTTATATGATCCTAAATTCTAAGCTACATATTTTACTGAATTAGATTATTATTATTATTATTATTATTATTATTATTATTATTATTATTGAGATGGGTCTCTCTGTTGAGTTCAAGGTCAGCCTGGACTACAAAGAGAAACCCTGTGTGTGTGGGGGGGGGTGAGAATGGGGGCTTTCTGTCTGGAGACCAAGCATGTTGGTCCATATCTTTAATCTTAGCTCTGGGTAGGCAAGCAGATCTCTGAGTTCAAGTCTAGCCTGGTCTATCTACATCTTCACAGTGATTTTCCATTCTGACTACATAGTAATAACATACATAATAATACATACATAATAATAATAGCCTAGAACTGGAGAGATGGCTCAGTGGTTAAGAGCACTGACTACTCTTCCAGAAGTTCTGAGTTCAATTTCCCAGCCACCACATGGTGGCTCACAACCATCTGTAATGGGATCTGATGCCTTCTGCTGATGTGTCTGAAGACAACTACAGTGTATTCACATAATAAATAAATAAATAAATAAATAAATAAATAAATCTTAAAAAAGACTCAGCCTGATAAGTAAGTATATACATACATATAAACATACATAAGGCTGGGAAACATATACAACATTATATATAGATATACACACTGGTAAAATGCCCATGGACATAAAAAGAAGTATTTAAAACACTTAATTTAGATGGTTGTGGGGACAAATGCATTTAATCCCAGCACTCAAGAGGAAGAGGCAGTTTGAGTCCAGCCTCCAGAGTGAGTTTCAGGACACCCAGGATTACACAAGAGACAAAAGCAAAACAAAAATGCCCATCTTAATTAAAATAAACAAGCCTCTTGATTTTGGCGTCTTATAGTTCTGTGTTCTGTGTTTGAAAATACTGTTCTGCTGACTCCCCTTCTTCATCGTTGCCAACTAACCACAAGATGCCTGAGCAAGACACCAAATGTCTGCATCATCAGTGCACTTGAAACTGTGTGGATTCAAATATTTGCTACTGCTTAGCACACATGAGGAAGGCTTTCGGTTCTGCAAGAAACATTAGAGCCTCCATGTCAGATAAATTGAACAAAATATTTAGTTTGTGTACACATAGTATTTTCATGACTGGTTGGAGAGGCAGCAAGTTAGGGTAAAGATATCTTATTGAAGTTTCATGTAGCCCAGGCTGATGTCCAGTTTGCAAAGTAGTTGAGGCTGACCTTGATCTCTTGATTCTCCTATCTTTCTTTTGAGACAGGGTTTCTCTGTAGCTCTAGCTGTCATGGAATTCCCTATGGAGACCATGTTAGCCTCAAACTCAGAGATTCACATACCTCTACCTCCTAGGATTAAAGATGTACAGCACCATGACTGCCTTTAATTTATTTCATATGTATATGAGAGTTTGTCTTCATTCATATATATATATCTCAGATTTCCTGGACCTGGAGTTACAGGCAGTTGTGAATTGACAGGCAAAAGCTGAGAATCAAATCCAGGTACTCTATAAGAGCAACAAGTGCTCTTAATTGCTGAGCCATTGTCCTAGCTCTAGACCTCCTGTCTTTCAAGTGTTGGGAACACAAGCCTGTGCACTCTCAGCCATGCAGGGTCTTGAGTGGAGGTTAAGAGAGTTTAAGTGAGCTTCCAGGATCCTCAGGACTCCCTTTGAACTGACAAGGATGAGGATAAAGTGGGCTTCAGCCAATGATGCTTGAGAGAAGATAGCTACTGCAGCCAGCAGTGTGTGCTTTGGGTTTAAGCTCAATGGAACCCAGAGTTTCCACTGAGCAGTGACTGTGGCCCTGTGATGGGTGAGAAGGGTTGTCTAAGTCCTAACATAAAAATAGATGTTCTTTTTTAGATGCTTCTCCAGGATTTTTACCCCTGAAGAACCACCAAGATGAGCAGCAAGCCCCTACTCACTCTCCAGGAGCTGGCAGGACAGAACCTTCTGAGGAATGAGGCCTTGGCCATCATTGCTTTGGAGGACTTACCCATACTATTCTTACCACAACTGTTGAAACAAGCCTATGATGGTAATCATTGTAAGGTCCTGAGGTCAATAGTGTCTTCCTGGCCTTTCCCCCGCCTTCCGCTTGGAGTTCTGAGGAAGAGGACACCCTACTTGGAGACTCAATTACAAGTTGTCTTAGAGGAGATTGATAAGCTGCTTATCCAAAAGGTTCGCCCCAGGTGAGGAAGACTTAGATACACTCAGAGGGTAGCCCAGAAAATCTAGAGCAGAGATGAAGGGAGTCAGGTGTGGAAGGGTGCAAGGATGGGGTGGAGGATTCTGATGCCATCAACTTGGAGAACCACGGACGATTTGGCCATTGCTGTGCCATCTTGGAAAGGGCTGTGGAGTGTGTGGGACACATGCTGGATACAGCAGTGGCTGAAGGCCTACCCTTCAGGAAATGGAACAGGGACATGCCAAAGTCCATGGAAAAAAGTGAGACACAGAATGGAAGGCCAACTTCAGGGATAGAATAAAGACACACTTCAGGGAGCTGGAGAGATAGTTTAGAGGTTGAGAGCACTGGCTTCTTTTCCGAGGGTCCTGAGCTCAATTCCCAGCAACCACAAGGTGGCTCACAACCATCTGTAGTGGGATCTGGTGCCTTCTTCTGGCTTTCAGGCATATGTGCAGGCAAAACACTACATAATAAATAAATAAATCTTACACACACACACACACAGACACACACATACTCTTTAGATATTGCCCCCTTGCCTACCTGCTGAAACTTGTTTTTCTGTTTTACCCACAGGAAGTACAAACTAAGAGTGCTGGATTTACGGTCTGTGGGACAACACTATTTGGATGTGTGGCCTGGGTCCATGGATGACTGGTTACCCAAGACCACTCAAGCAGATCCTTGCTGTTCTAAGACAGTAGTAACACATCCCTTGAAAGTAGCAGTGGACTTGTATCTCAAAGATAGAGGCCAGAGTAGGCTGTTCTCCTACCTTGTTCAGTGGAGTGATAGGAGGAAAGGGTTGTTACAGCTGTACTGTAATGAGCTTCAGATTTGGTCACCATCCCATCAAAACTACAGGAGGCTCTCACAAAAGGTGAGCCTGGAGCACGTAGAAACACTGGGCCTGCATTCTTCCTGCAGTCCATCCTTTTTGCTTAACTTGGCTCCTTACCTGCGCCAAATGAGGAACCTGTGTAAACTTGCTCTCTCCAACATCCGTGAAGAGAACTTTGTCTCCCCAGAGAAGAGGAGGCGTATCATCACCAGGTTTACCTTGCAGCTCCTTAAGCTGGAGAGACTGCAGAAGCTGCATCTTGATGCTGTCTGCTTCCTTGAGGGACACCTGGACCAGCTGCTTGGGTAAAGACATGCTCTGCAGAGCAAAGCCAAGCCTATTCTTTTACATTAGTGGGTACTTGAGTCCCTGCAGCCACTGTAGGTTGACACTACTGAGGCATTAGCATATCAGGGTGTCATTTTCATGTCTGCTCTGGCCTGGAGAGAAGTCTCACATAATCACTAATGGAAAGATGCAGGTCTAACCTGGGCTTGGTGATCTTCAAAGGGATGCATGCTGAGAAGCCCATTAGAAGTCAATGAGATCTAGTGAGTGGCTTGTTTTTTTTCTTAGCTAGTGTGTTTCAACTAAGAGGGAAAGAGGCAAGTGAAGAGGGCATTGTTACAACTAACTGTATTAGGTTCCCATCTGTCCTCTATTCAGCAGGCATGTGAATAGTCACATCAGTTTGCCTACAATTTCTCATATAGGAAATACTGAAATTTTTCTTTAAATGTAATGGTGCTATTTTTTAAAAATATAATTATTTTAAAAAAATATTTCTCCTGTAGAAATGGAGAAACACTTCTAAGAGTTCTTAACAGGCATTTTCCTTGGCACCAAGCTGAAGTGTGAATCATTTTGCCTCTCTTGATTCTGACTGGCCTATATGTTTTCATTTTCCTCATGACTAGATTTAGTGCAGGCTTATTCATGATGGTAATATCTGAAGTTTCTGAGCATAAATTAAAGTTTGTCCTTTTTGAAGAAATAGGGAAAATTTGCTTTACAGATGTTTTGATATTTTATGTGTATATGTGTGAGTCTGAGTGTAGGTTTGCATATTATTTGCCAGTAGAGATCAGAAGTCATTATGGATTTGATCCCCAGGTACTGTTTCAGGTGAGCTACCATGTTGGTACCGGGAACTGAACCCACATCCTTTCCAAGAACAGCAAATGCTCTTAACTACTCCAGTCAGGCTCTAGCACCTAACTTTGTTTTATATTATTTTGTTTGTTTGTTTTTTGAAATAGGGTTTCTCTATGTAACCCAAGTTGTCCTATAGACCAGGCTGGTGTCAGTTTCACAGAGATCCACTGAACTTTGCCCCCTACCTTCCCGAAATCACAGTGACAGTGGTCTCTTTATCTTTGTCTCCATTTCCAGTGCTGGGATTAGAAGCAGCTGCAACCTTCATCACTGTATTCTAAGCAATTTATTTTGTGTGTTTCAGGCAAATGGGGATGGAGAGCTTCAGCTCTTGTGGAAGTCAAAGGACAATTTGCAGGAGTCAGTTCTCTTCCTTCTATCATATAGAACCCAGTGATAAAATATAGACTGTCAGCCCCTTTGGGGACAGGCTCTTTTATCTGCTGAGGAGTCTTACCCTGGAATAGGCTGGGTTTGTTGTTGTTTGATTATCTCTTTGCACTTGTTTTGTATTTTTGTTTGTGTTTATGTTTCTCTATCTGTGTGTTTTCAACAAGGTTTCTTTTTTTTTTTTTCAAAAAAATTATTTATTTAATTATTTAATATGATACTGTAGCTAGCTGTCTTCAGACACACCAAAAGATGGTATTGGATCCCATTACAGATGGTTGTGAGCTAACATGTGGTTGCTGGGAATTGAACTCAAGACCTCTGGAAGAACAGCCAGTGCTCTTGATCGCTGAGCCATCTCTCCAGCCCTAACAAGATTTCTTTGTGTAGCCCTGGATGTCCTGGAAATCCTTCTGTAAACCTCTGTATATATTATGGCCTCTAACTAGGAACTCTGCTTGCCTCTGCCTCCTGAACGTTGTGATCAAAGGCATGCATCACCACCACCCAGCAGGAATGGGCTTTTTTAAAAATGACTTCTTACTATGTGGCCCAGAATGACCTTGAACACCTTGTTTCTTTTGTCTCAGCTTCCTGGTGTCAATATTACAGTTGTAATACTTAGCTTTTTTTTTCAAGATAGGTTCTCACTTTGTTGCTCTGTCTGTCTTGGAACTTACTGTGTAGACTAGGCTGGCCTCAAATTCACAGATATCTACTTGCCTCTTCCAAGTGCTGGGATTAAAGATGTGCACTAATCTGACTAGTTCCCACACCCAGCTTTGGTGTCTTTTAGTCTGGATAGGTGATGGGTAGTTGGGAGTGTGTAGTAGTGAGGTTGGGGAGGTACAAAGGCATGAAACACTGGACAAAGAGAGGATTGCTGAGGGTGTGGTTGGTCAGTGGGTGCTGCACGGATTTTGACAGTCCTTTCTGTGTGCTCCTTGCTTCTTTAGGCATGACTTGGGTCTTGCTTGACAATGAGGGAAGTATGTGCAGTTGAGGATGGCGGCAGACCTTAGTACAGATTTTATTATGTAGACTCTTGTGTAGCATCACGGGTACTGATCTGTCAGAGTTACAAAGATTTTGGCCCACATGGTCCTCCTATATTATTCTTGGCCATCCTCCTATACTAGCCATCAATTCCAAGAACTGTTTGCTTTTTTTTCTCATTATGTCTGTGAAGACCTCCTTGGATGACTTGGCAGTGACTCACTGTAATCTCTCAGTATCAGAATGGAACCATCTTTCTGAGTTCCCATGTGTCAGTCAATTGCAACACCTGAATTTGGAAAATGTCAGATTGACTGGTTTAAGTCCTGAACCCCTCCGAGTTCTGTTAGTAAAAGCTGGACCCACCCTGGTGGCCTTGGACTTGGAGGACTGTCACCTTGAGGAGAGCCAGCTCTATGCCATCCTACCTGCCCTGAGCAAGTGCTCCCGGCTCACCAATTCAGTTTCTTTTCTTTTTTGTTTTTTTAATTTATTTTTTATTTATTTATTTTTTTATTAGATCTTTCATTTACACTTCAGATACCATCCCGTTTCCCCATTCCCCCCCCCTTAGAAAACCCCTATCCCATGCCCCCTTTTCATTTTGCATTTATACATTTTTTTAAGAAATGTTAATCATAGGCTTTATAAGTTTGGTATTGTTCAATCAGAGGTGTAACCCACTACCCAACCTAGATATATCAACTATCTTTGACTGGTGGAGATACATGAACATCTGCTTCCCTGTCTCCCCCCTCTATCTCTCTTTCATCACCTAGCTTCTCCTCTCCTTCTTCTTCTCCTCTTCTTACTCCTTCTCTTCCTCTCAGTACTCCTCCCACCTTAGCTCCTCCTACACATCACCCTTCCTGTTAAAAGGGAACTTTTCTCTCAAAATACAATTAGAGCATAATTATGCCTATTGTACCAGTGAGGTACAAGATAGTCCTAATACCCAGTCCATCCTTTTGTTGACTAACCAGCACCTCTGTCATCTATCCTAACTAAAACACTTAGTTCTGAACCTGGCTTTTTCCTTGGCTTTAGGATGAATGTCAGCTGATGACCATACACTCAGATCTTTTCTCTCAAAGTAAATAGCTATAAGTTTTCAACCCCATCAGAAATCCAGAATGACTGAGTTGACTATAATTGTGGGAAGCACAAAGCATAGCTTCTAAAACTTAGCCAATTTATAGAGACCTCTGAACACCTGGACACTCGCTCTACTTCAAAACGTTGGAGCATCTGTTCTTCTGCCTTCTGGCCCAGGATCATCTGACAGACCTTAGTGCTGCAGAATTATTAAGGGCTGATTACTCTGTCTAGGCAGATATAATCAGTCGACTATTCCGTGAATTCCATCTGGAGGCAGCGAAGACACAGCATCAGAGGATTATCAATTTGCTCTCCCCCCCACTCCTCTTCTAATATATCAACGCCCATAATCAGGTTGAAGAAGCTAATGATGAGTCAGCGCCCCTATTCCCTGGGCATGGGGACTGAGGTGGTAAATGTTGGACTGTCTCCCTAGGGAAAAGTAGTGGTTTTGTCGGAATAGAGAGGATTAGCTAGGGTTTATTGCATAGCCATAACCTATTAGTAGAAATCTGTATAATTAATATCAAGATGAAGATATAAATTCTTAAATGGCACCAATTTACTTTGTTTACAAATTTTAAGGTTTTCATTGGCATGAGCTTCGTAGTGATATAAGAGTGAGATGAATATTGTTACTCTCATAGGCATTGTACCAGTATAACACACTTAGGAATACAAAGCTTAGACCCAGTCCTTCTTCAACTTTTTTAACTGATTTGAGATGGTCAGCCTGTGAGTTAAGGGACTATAGCAAATTCATGACTTGGAGTTTATTATAAGGGTGTTCTCTATGTTTTATTTAGAAATAGCTGAGTGGAGTTAACAGGCAACAGTCCAGATTATCTTACATGGATAGCTGGTTTTCAAAACATCAGAAATCCTTAGAATTGACATAACAAACATTTCAGTATTAATGTTCATTTTCATTAGAGACCTGTCTGCTCCGGACAGCTTCCTATGTTAAATTCTAAGAAGAAATTGAGCATCCTTGGAGTTACTCCAGTTGTGGTGAGACAGCCACTAGGCAAGAATTGCCACTTCCCTTCTACAGACAAATTACTGTCCAAGTTCAGTTTCTATGGGAACCAAATCTCTATGCCTGCCATGAAGGATCTACTACACCACACTGCCAGATTGATACACCTTAGGCTGGAGCTGTACCCTGTCCCTCAGGACAGCTATGACTACAGCGGTACTCCCCACATGCAAAGGATGCAACAATGCTGTGATGATCTTATGAATCTACTGAAAACCATTAGGGAGCCAGGCAGGGTCTTCTTTGGTACTGACCGCTGTGATCAGTGCTGCAATCGATATATCTATAAGAAAACCATTATGTGTAACTGTCAGACATCTTACTAGCTGTATGCAAATATCAAAAACCTTGGTGGACAGTGAGAGATGAAAGGCAAGGCACAGGTATCTCGTAAGGATATACACAACATATGGTTTTAGGTTGCTTGTTGACTTGTTGACAGTCATGAGAGTGGGTTTAGGCAAGATGGATATATAAGGGAAATACTCCAGTATAGTGATTATAAAGTCATATTTGGAACTGGGAAGTGTGTATCTTTCCTATCGGTATAATTAGCATGGTTTATATTTCTAAAGCTAAAAAAGTTGTGTGGATAGCCACTTGAAATAAAATATACTGAAGTTGCTTTCACATTGTCTCCCTCATTTTGGGAAGACTCTGCTACATCTCAATTGTGTGGCTGGTTGTGGCACATACATGAACCCAAGGCTATCATCTAATGATTGCAGTAAACTCTGATGAGAGTGTATTGAAGATGCAACCCAAGATACTTGTTGAGCCATGTAGAACATATCAAACAAATTATTTTTTTATTGGTTTGTTTGTTTTTAAAGAAAGGATGTGGTTAAGTACACCAATGATGACTTTTTGTTGTCCTTCCTTCCTTCCTTCCTTCCTTCCTTCCTTCCTTCCTTCCTTCCTCTCCTCCTTCTTTTTCTCCATTTTCTAAGAGACAAGGTTACTTTGTATCACCCCAGCTATCAGGAAACTATCTCTGTAGAGCAGGCTGGCCTCAAATACAGAGATCTACCTGCTTCTGCCTCTCTCTCTCCCTCAGTACTGGTATTAAAGGCAAGTACAACCATTGCCCACCAAGGGATTTGTTGTTGTTGTTAATTAAATCATTTGAAATGGGAAGACACCTGTTGGGCCTTGGAGAAGGTAACTCTATTTAACCTGCAACCTTCAGGTAGCACAGGTAGAGGTCTCCACCTCCAGAGGTTTAAATATTAATGAGTTATCTAAAGGCCAGGGGTGTTGCTATTTAAGTTATTCCCGCCCCTTTCCCCCTCCCTATAAAATTAGGCTCCCCTGGCCTTTGGTGGGGGAAGTGCATACCACCTACATCCATTACCATGCCATGAACAATAAAAGCTTTGGAAAACCGGACTCCACATGTCACCTGATCTGCCACAGCCAGGTTCCCAGCCTTTGGAAACTTGAGCCGCCCACCTCCAGCCCGTGGAGGCTGTACCAATGTGGGACCCTCTGCTGGCGGCATGGGAAGCCCACCCGGGACCCTAATGCCAGACCGACGTGGGACTCGGCTGGCGGACTCCCTCTTCCTTCCACCAGTGAGATTTCCTCCCTACAGACACCCTCCTTTTTTCCCTTTTTATTTATTTTCTCTTTACTTATTTAACACATCCTGATCACAGCCTCCCGTCTCCCCACTCCTCCCAATGCACCCCACTTCTCCTCTCTCCCAGATCCACTGCTCCTCCATTTCCTTTCAGAAAGGAGGCATCCAAGGGATATCTCTGAACATACATAGCAAGATGCAATAAGACCAGGAACAAACCCTCGAGGCTGGACAAGGCAACTCAGTAGGAGGAAATGGGTTCTAAAAGTAGACAGAAGAGTCAGAGACACCCACTCTCAGTATTAGGAGGCCCACAAAAATCACAGGCTAAATAACCACACTATGTTTGCAGAGGGCACAGCTCAGACCCATGCAGGTTTCCTGGCTGCCAGAACAGTCTCTGTGAGGCCTTATGTACTCTTTATAGCTGATTCTGTGGGCTATGTTCTCCTGGTGTCCACAACCTTTCTGGCTCCCACAGTCTGTCCTACCCATCTTCCATGGGGTACCTCCTGTCTAATGTTTGAATGTGTCTCTATATCTGCTCCCATCAGCTGCTGGAGGAAATGTCTGTGATGATGATTGGTCTAGGCACAAATCCTAGTCTCTGAGCCATCCAGCTTCTGGTTCTTGGTCATTCAGTTAGTGTTGGTCATGGGCTTCCTCTCATGGCTCCATGTTACACCAGTCATTGGTTGGCCACTTCAACATGCTCTGTACTACCATTGCCCCTGCATATCCTGCAGTACTAAAGGTATGGGTCAACAGGTTTTGTGGATGTTTCGATGTCCCAGCCACAGCACTGGAAACCTTTCCAGATTATTGAAGATTGTTTATTTAGGATCCATATCATCCATTACTAGAAGTCCTGCTAGGTCACCAGCAGGTTCCGGGAAGTCTCCACTGCTCTAGGTTTCCACATTGCTTACTAAATGCCTCCTTATTCTAGTTGACTCCTGCCACTGCTCTCTACCTCCCCACCTGATCCCCCATGTTCCCATGTCCACCTGCAGCCAACCCAACCAAAAGTCTATTCTATTTTCCCTTTCCAGGGAGATCATGCCCCTTGGCAGAGCCCTCCTTATCAGACCCTGTGGAAATGTGTGTTGTAGTGTGATTATACTTAACAGCTAATATACACTTATAAGTGAGTACATATTATTTTTGTCTTTCTGGCTCTGGGTTGCCTCATTTAGGATGACTGTTCTATCCATTTGTCTGCAAATTTCATGATGTCATATTTTTTCTTTCTTTCTTACTTTCATTCATTCTTTTTACTTTTTCTTTTTCACTCATTCATTTATTTTAGACAGAGTTTTTTTTCGTTTGTATGTAGCATTGGCTGCTCTGGAACTCGTTGTGTAGACCAGGCAGGACTAGAAATTGCTTCCCAAGTGCTGGGATTAAAGTTAAGAACCACCACCACACAACTGATACTTATTTTTTAAAAAGCTTAGTAATACATCCTTGTGTAAATAAACCACATTTTCTTTTTTTATTGGATATTTTATTTACATTTCAAATGTAATCCCCTTTCCCCCCCCACCCAGGAACCCCTATCCCATCCCCCCTCCTCCTGCTTTTGTAAAGATATGCTCCCACCCACCTCCCCCACTCCCACATCACCACCCTTGAATTCCCCCATACTTGGCATCCAGCCTTCATGGGACCAAAGATCTCCTCTCCCACCTATGCCCAATAAGGCCATCCTCCCTTACATATACAGTTGGAGCCATGGGTCCCTCTCTAAGTGCTCCCAGGCTGGTGGTTTAGACCCTGGGAGCTCTGGTTGGTTGGTATTATTTCTCTCCTCCTGGGGCTGCAAACCCTTTCAGCTCCTTCAGTCTCCTCTCTCACTCCTCCATTGGGAACCCCATATTTTCTTCATCTATTTATTTGTGGAGGGACATTTATATTATTTTCAGTTTCTAACTATTATAAAAAAAAATCTGCTGTGAACACAGTTGAACAACTATCCTTGTGGTAGAATGGAGTGTCTTTTGGGTATATGCCCAAGAGTGGTATAGCTGGGTCTTGTGGTAGATTGAGTCCCAATTTTCTGAGAAAATTCCGTATTGATTTCCATCATAGCTGTGCAACTTTACACTCTCACCAGCAATGAAGGAGTGTTTCCTATGCTCCACATATTCTCCAGCTTGGATTGTCACCTGTATTATTGATGTTAACCATGCTGACAGGTGAAAGATGGTATCTCAGAATTGTTTTGATTTGTATTTCCCTTATGTCTAAGGACATTGAACATTTCTTTATGTTTCTTAACCATTAGAGATTCATCTATTGAGAATCCTTGTTTAGATCTTTGCCCATTTTTAATTGGCTTGTTTGGTTTGTTAATGTGTAGTTTTTTTGTGTTCCTCAGATATTTCAGATACTATCCCTCTATGGATATGGGGTTGGTAAAAAAATCTTTTTCCATTCTGTAGGCTGCTATTTTGTACTATTGATGGTGTCCTTTGTCTTACAGTCATAAGGTCCCACTTTTTAATTGGCAATCTTTGTGCCTGCATGACTGGTGTTCTGTTGGGAGCCGACTTTAGCAGAAAGCGGCTAGATCAACTTTGCAGCCATCTGGAACCATATACCCTGACGAAAGATTTGGTTTTCAATAGCCTACAACAGCTAAAGCACACTCTGATATCCCACATATTTTGTGTTGCTGTTTACTGCCCCCAGCTGCAAGGTGCACGTGGTGGCCACGCCTGCAAGGCATTGCGGTGCACGTGCTGTCCACGCTATAGACGCCTGTAAGGCTTACGTCATATCAACACCTGGAAGGCACGTGGTATCCAAAAGCCTATAAATAGCTCAGAATTCCCTTCAATAAACGAGACTTGATCAGAATCTCTGTCTTGTCTCCATTCTTCGCGTCTTTTCCCCTTTATCCCCACTCCCTCTCTCGCTAGACCCTGACCCTCGGACCGGAACGGGCAGTACGGGCTGCAACAGTGTTCTCTTTAGGACATTGTCTTCTGGTACGATGTGTTTTCTCTCCTATCACGTATAGTGAGTCTGTTGTAATGGGATCTTTAATCCACTTGGATCTGAGTTCTGTGCAGGATGATAAATATGCAACTATTTTTAGACTTCTACATGCAGATGTGTAGTTAGAATAGTCCTATTTTTTGAAGATGCTTTCTTTTTTCCATTGTGTATTTCTGGATTCTTTATCAAAAATTAAATGTTCATAGATGAAGTGGAAACTTCTAGTTTCTTTGGAAAATTAGTTATGTCAAATGATGTTTTCCTGGGGCACACAGATGAAAGGATACCTTGCTAAAGCTGACACGTGAAAAAATGCTTTACTGAAGCAGACACAGGTGAGAGGATGTTTTGATATAGCAAACATGTGAAAATACCTGTCATGAGGGAGTATAACAGACAGTGGGAGACCAGCACTGAGCATTGGTTTCGTTTGCTCCATCTTGGTATGGTCTTCTTCCCTAACCACATATCTTTATTGTTTTGACTTATATAGCATTGTTGAGCTCAACTTGTGATAATATCACCATTGAAAGACACTCACCCAAGAACTGCTCATGAGGCTCCTATGGCAGCTTGCTGTTTTATTTTTTTATTATTTTTTTTATTGGATATGTTATTTACATTTCAGATGCCATCCTTTTTCCCCATTCTCCCCCCACTAGAAAACCCCTATCTCATGCCCCCTTTTCCTTTTTGCTTTTATACACTTTTAAAAAATATTAAGCAAAGGCTTTATAAGTTTGGTAATGCTCAATCAGAAGTGTAACCCGATACCCAACCTAGATATATCAACTATCTTTGACTGGTGGAGACACGTGAACATCTGCCTTGATATTCCCCCTCTTTCTCTCTCTCATCACCTATCTTCTCTCCTCCTTCTCCTCCTCTCCTTCCTCTTTCTTTCCCTCTCAGTACTCCTCCCACCTTAGCTCCTCCTACATATCACCCTTCCTGTTAAAATAAAACTTTTCTCTCAAAATACAATAGAGCATAATTATGCCAATCTGTGCCAGTGAGGTACAAGATAGTCCTATTACCCAGTCCATCATTTTGTTGACTAACCAGAACCTCTGTCATCTCTCCTAACTAAAACACTTAGTTCTGAACCTGGCTTTATCCCTGGCTTTAGAATGAATGTCAGCTGAAAACCATCCACTCAAATGTTTTCTCTCAAGGGAAATAGCCAGGAATTTGCTATGAGACTATAAGTTTTCAACCCTGTAGGACATCCAGAATGGCTGAGTTAACTAAAATTATGGGAAGCACAAAGCATAGCTTCTAAAACTTAGCCAATTTATAGAGATGGCTGAACACTTGGAAACTCCCTATACTACAAAACTTTGGAGCATCTGATCTTCTGCCTTCTGGCCCAGGACCATCTGACAGACCTTAGTGCTGCAGAATTATTAAGGGCTGATTACTCTGTCTAGGCAGATATAATCAGTCGACTATTCTGTAACTGTGTCCTTTTCTGGACAGTAATTGGTCTGTAGATGGAAAGAGGCAATTCTTGCCTAGTGACTCTCTCACCACAACTGGAACTTCAAATCTCTGAAGAAAGAAATAGAAGAAGATCTCAGAAGATGAAAAGATCTTCCATGCTCCTTGATCGGCAGGATTAATTTAGTAAAAATGGCCATCTTGCCAAAAGCAATCTATAGATGCAATGCAATCCCCATTAAAATTCCAAATTAATTCTTCATAGAGATAGAAAGAGCAATTTACAAATTAATTTGGAATAACAAAAAACCTAGGATAGTGAGAACTATTCTCAACAGTAAAAGAACTTCTGGGGGAATCACCATCCCTAAACTCAAACTGTACTACAGAGCAGTAGTGATAAAAACTGCATGGTATTGGCACAGAGACAGACAGGAAGATCAATGGAATAGAATTGAAGACCCAGAAATGAACGCAAACACCTATGGTCACTTGATCTTTGACAAAGGTGCTAAAACCATCCAGTGGAAAAAGGACAGCATTTTCAACAAATGGTGCTGGCTCAACTGGATGTCAGCATGTAGAAGAATGCAAATTAATCCATTCTTATCCCCTTGTACAAAGCTCAACTCCAAGTGGATAAAGGACCTTCACATAAAACCAGATACACTGAAACTAATAGAAGAGAAGTTGGGGGAAGACACTCGAATACCTAGGCACAGGGGAAAAGTTCCTGAACCGAACACCAATGGCTTATGCTCTAAGATCAAGAATCAACAAATGGGACCTCATCAAATTGCAAAGCTTTTTTAAGGCAAAGGAAACTGTCAGTAAGACAAATGATAACCAATCAATTGGGAAAAGATCATTACCAATCCTAGATCTGATAGAGGGCTAATATAGAATATATACAAAGAACTCAAGAAATTAGACACCAGACAACAAAATAACCTCATTAAAAATGGGGTACAGAGCTAAACAGAATTCTCAACTGAGGAAACACGAATAGTCGAGAAGCACCTTAAGAAATGCTCAACATCCTTAGTCATCAGGGAAATGCACATCAAAACAACCCTGAGATACCACCTCACACCAGTCAAAATGGCTAAGATCAAAAATTCAGCTGATAGTAGATGCTGGTGAGGATGTGGAGAAAGAGGAACACTCCTCCATTGTTGGTGGGGTTGCAAGCTGGTACAACCACTCTGGTGGTTCCTCAGAAAATTGGACATAGCACTACCTGAGGTCCCAAGCATACCACTCCTGGGCATATACCCAGAAAATGCTCCAACATATAACAAAGACATATGCTCCCCTATGTTCATAGCAGCCTTATTTATAATAGCCAGAAGCCGGGAAGAACTCAGATGCCCTTCAACAGAGGAATGGATACAAAAAAATGTGGAACATTTACACAGTGGAATATTACTCAGCTATTAAAAATAATGAATTCGAGAAATTCTTAGGTAAATGGATGGAACTAGAAAATATCATCCTGAGTGAGGTAACCCAATCACAAAAGAACACGCATGGTATTTAATCACTGATAAGCGAATATTAGGCCAAAAGTTTGAAACAACAAAGATTCCATTGGCAGACCACATGAAGCTCATGAAGAAGGAAGAACAAGTGTGGATGCCTAGGTCTTACTTAGAAGGAGCATCAAAATACCCAAAAGAGCAAATACGGAGACAAAGTGTGGGACAGAAACTAAAGGAGAGGTTCTATGCAGACCATTCCACCTGCGTATTCATCCCATGTGCAGTTACCAAAAATAGATGCTGTTATGGATGACAAGAAGTGAATGTTGACAACAGCCTGATAAGGCTGTCTCCTTAGAGGTCCCCCAGAGTCTGATATACCCAGAGGCAGATACTCACAGCTAACCATTGATCTGATCAAGGGTTCCCAAAGGAGAAGTTAGAGAGAAGACTGAAGGAGCCAAAAGGGTTGGTGGCCCCATGAGGAGAGCAACAATACCAACCAGCCAGAGCTCCCCAGGGTCTAAACCACCAGCCTAGGAGCACATAGCGAGGGACACATGACCCCAGCTGTATATGTAGGGGAGGATGGCCTTGTTGGGCATAGGTGGGAGAGATTTTGGTCCCACGAAGGCAGCTTGCTGTTTTAGTAGCCTCACCTCAGGCAGGTCTTAGAGCCTGGTGGCTTCTTCAGGATTGAATTACTGCCAGTTCATGCCTGGTCTTTGCCTGCTAAAAAGACTGGACTTTAGCTGCTGGTTCATGCCTGCTGTCTGCCTGCCTAGAGGACTGGTCTGCAGCTGCTGAGTCATAGTTTGCTATGGAACTGAACTGCTGCCAAAGACTTATTGCTGAATAGTTCTACTTCCCCCACACCCTAACAACTTTTCTCTTCCACTACTTCTGGGTGGTGTGTTAGAGGATAAGGTAGAAGCCTTGTTAAAAGGAGTTTGCAAATGTTTATGCCTAAGCATAAGTACAAAGATCCATCTTTAATCTGGGCAACACCTTCTTCAAGCAGTCTAAATAAAGAGTATAGAAAAGGGAGGCTTCCTCTTTGCCTGCTTGTTCTTACTATCAAGTCCTTACCTTCACTGGCATTAGAAGCACTTCTTTGGGATTCCAGCATATACTGAACACCTGAGACATCTATCCTCATGGACTGAATGACAACTGACTCTTGGAATTTCAGTTGGTAGAAATCCATAGTTGAATTAGCTGAACCAAAGCCTGTAAACAATTCTAAGAAATCTATTCATTTTCATGCCACATGGTAGTGATCATCCTAAAATTCCCTACATAGACGAGGCTGTCATCCAACTCACAGATCCATGTGCCTCTGCCTCCCCAGTTATGGATTAAAGGGATGCATCATTATGCCTACATAAACTCCTGTTTAAAAAAATTCTATTAAGTTATCCTTTGTGCTAGTGAGTTTCTAAAAGAATTTTTCATATGTTTCTGTGATTCTGCTGCCACAGCCTCCAGGGTAGCTGGAGGATTACTGAGTAGCTCAGATTACAGGCTTTTGCCAACAGGCCTTGTTCTTCATTGGTCTAGTGTTGGTTTCATGTCCTTGACTCAAGTCATTATTTTGGTCTTATTTTTTTTTTTTTTTGAGACATGGTCTCAATCTGTAGTCCAGGCTGGTCTTGAACTCCTGATTCTCCTGCCTCTACCTCCTATGTACTTGGATTGTGGGCATGTGTCACTATGCTTGACTTGCTATAGCTTAACTTGAATGTTTTTGAGGTCAATCTATGCCCTTTTCTGTTTAGTAGTTTCAAAGAATATGTATCTTTCAGCCTTGGAGTGACTCCATTTTATAACATCAGGTTATTCCACTTGTGTTCAAATGTTGGGGCTGAATAATCAGTCTTATATGTTGTTGGTAACCTTTACTCTGTGTCAATGCTTTGGGGCTAAGTGCTCTGGTCAAGAGAGAGAGTGGGGCTGCAGGGGCAGGAGACGCAAAGAATGGAGACAAGACAGGGTGTGATCAAGTCTCTTCTTTGAAGAGAATTCTGAGGTATTTATATACACACGCAGGAGAACACAGGTGAAAACACTTTACCATGTGCACCATACAGCTGAGGTCACTAAACAGCAAAACAAGCTATGTGGGATAAACAATATATTTATCAGAGTGTGCTTCAGTTGTTATAGGCGTTTGACAACCAAGTCTTTCATCAGGGTATATGGTTCCAGATAGCTGCAAAGTTGATCTAGCTGCTTTTTACTAAAGTCGGCTCCCAACAATATGTGAGTAAACTTATCTTCATGAAACACTGCCACCCATGAGCTGAGCAAATTGAATCAGGAATTTATGCATTGTTGGTCATTCTATAGAGATGATTTTAAAGTTTCATGTGAAGATTTTGCTAGTTTGAGAAGAGGTTCAGTCTGTGGCACTGGAATTCACTATGTAGACACAGCTGGCCTCACATCAAAGATTATCTTGCTTCTACCTTCAAGTTCAGAAATGAAAGACATGTCCACCATATTGTTCTCATGTATAGGTTTGTCATGAATTTAAAGGCTCACAACTTTAAGTATTAGAGTACTAAAATCTTTTTTATTTTATTAAGTCAGAGTCTTATGTATCCATGGCTGGCCTCAAACTGACTAGGTAGTCAATAATTGTAATGGCCTGCTCTGTTCCAAAGGTCTGGGTCTAGCAAGAGAGAATGTGTTGCAAACGACAAGAAGAATGGAGACAAGACAGGAGGCTTCTGATCAAGTCTCAAGTCTCCTTTATTGTCTCTCTCATTGTCTCCCGTATTCTCTCTATTGAAGGGAAATCTAGGGTACTTATAGGCTTTTGCCACGTGCCTTGTAGTTGAGTGACTATCACGTGCCTTGCAGGTGTGGATATGACATAAGCCTTGCAGGTGTCTATAGCATGGATAGCCCATGAACCGCATGCCTTGCAGGCATGGATACCACTTGCACCTTGCAGCTGGGGGCAGTAAACAGCAAAACAAAATATGTGGGATATCAGAGTGTGCTTCAGCTGTTGTAGGCTGTAGAAAAACAAGTCTCATGTCAGGGTATATGGCTTGAGATGGCTGCAAAGCTGATAGCCGCTTTCTGCTAAAAGTCAGCTCCCAACAAATAATGATCTGTCTACACTTGTCAACTTCCACATTGTTCTGATTTTTCATTTATTTCAACACTTCTGTTCAAAATGATAAGAAATGGCCAGTAGAGATGGCTGAGTGGATGAAAGCCCTTACCATACAAATCCAAAGGACTTGAGTTTGATCCCTACTGTGGCAAAAGAGAACCAAAGTGCAAAAAATGTCCTCTAGTGTCTACATAAACATCATGACATGCATAAATCAATACTCACAATGCAATAAACACACACACACATACAGAAAGAGAGAGAGAGACAGAGACAGAGACATGAGGTTAGAATTGCAGTCTTAACATCCATCATAATGTGTGGAAGACAAATGCCCATTTTCTAAAAGGTATCTAAAGGTCACTGGCCCAGCAGCAATTCATAAAACACCATTAACAGAAGACAATATCAACACAAACACAGTCAAACCATCTTTGGTCAGGGGCATCTCTGTCTATAAACTGAAGGCCTGGAATCAGCCTGGAATTAGGCTTGAAGACAGCAGTAGGCCTAACATGCATGCTAGCACAAAGTCTTAAGTCTCTGGGTAAAAACACTAGAACAGATGGCTAGAAGCTATTGTAAAACAACAGCTTTGGTAGATAGTTGCCAGGTTCTAGTCATAGACCTTGTAGATAGGTGACCTTGGTAGATTGTACCAACTTAGATTAGGACAAGTGAATCATAGGCAGAGTCATAGTGTCCTGTCCCCTGAATCTTAACCCAGCTGACACACTGTTCTGGAAGATATCTGTACTCTCCCTGAACACCTACACTCCTGTTTCATCACTGTCCCCACACCTGCCTTTTTGTGTATATAACCCCTGTGTGAAAAAGTAAAAATTACTGTTTGATCAGCCCATAGACAAGCCCTGTTTCTTTGCATCCTTACCTGCCACCCCCCCCACACACACACACACACTGGTCTCTTTCAGGTGACCTCCCCAGACCTCTGTTTAATGTCCTGTCTTAGGAAAGGGTCTCCATCATAGCAAAGATGCCTTCTCTGAACCAAGGTTCCCTGCATGAACATCATGTGCTTTGTAACTGCTGAGCTATCTTTTAGGACCTCTTCAGTTCACGTTTTTTACTTTTGTTCACATTATTAGTGAGGAGGAGGTGCTGCAGAGTTTCTCATGTTATATGGAACTCAGCATTCACCTACAATGCTGGGACTACTACCATATATTTTTATGTGGATGCCTGCACTTTACATAGCACCATTGCAGACTCATGGAAGTAAAAGTTCAATTTTGGGAGTCAGTGTCCCCCTTCCATCATGTGGGTCTCATGCATGGATCAAACTCAGATTGGTAAGATTGGCTATGGGTTCCTTTGCATGTTGAGCAGTCTTGGCTACACATACTCATTTCCTTTTAAACTATTTTTATTTTCATTCATGTGAAGGTGTGTCTGTGTGAATACATGTTGGCTGTGTATTGTCAGTTGAGGCCAAAAGAGGAGATCAGGTCCATGGAAGTGGAGTTACAGTTAGCAATTGCCCTGTGGGTGCTGGGAATCACACATAGGTCCTCAGTACTCTCTACTGAGGAGCGATCTCAAACTCCAGGGTTAACTTTCAAATGCCTTCTTCTGAAAACTGGCTTCTAAAATATTATAGAGATAGAAAAGGCAGCACCTGTTGAACCTGTCTGCATAAGGAAAATTCCTCTAAGAACACCACACACTGCTTAGTGATGATTAATACACATTGTAACATACCCATTGCAAAAAAAAAAAAAAAAAAAAAAAAGGACCAAAAGTGTTGGGAGCAGACTTTTAGCAGAAAGCAGCTATCAGCTTTGCAGCCATCTTGAGCCATATACCCTGACATGAGACTTGGATTACAATAGCCTACAACAGCTGAGCATACTGTGATAACATCTTGCTTTGATACCTAGGACTTTCCTTGGGTGTGTGAGATTAAAGGTGTGTGAGATTAAAGGTGTGACTTAGAGATCAGATTTAGAGAGAAGAACCAAGGGCATGACTTAAAGGCGTGACCTAAATGCATGGCTCAGAAGTGAGACATATAAAAGGCAGAGAACAATTTGGAGTAACAGAGATTCAGACACTAGGAGTAGGAGTAGACATTAGACACTCGGAAGAGAACAGATTGAGTACAACTAGGAACTAGGAACTAGGAACTCAAGACTTGGGACTTGGACTAGGAAGAGAGACTGAAGAATAAACGGGATTGAAACACACTCTGTCTGGTCTCCATTCTTCGAGTCCATTCTCACTCTCTCTCATGCTGAACTCTGACCCTCGGGGACCAGAGCGGCCGCTTGGGCTGGGATACACTGGCTGCCAAGCGCAGAGTGGAGAGGGCCACAACATTTTAGGCCACCCAAAGTGGGGCAGCCTAGGCCCCAACATTTTTTTGGAGCCCAAACGTGGGCCAATGCAGTTCTCAACACAAAAGAACACTGGGATTTATCAGGGATATTACCCTGACCTATTACAAGTCTACAAGGTTCCTCTTCTTGTTTTTGTTATTTAATTAATTTGTATGAGGATCATGTCAGCATGCTATATTTGTGTACCAAGCATTTGTCTAGTTCTTGAGGAGGCCAGAGAGCATATCAGAGACAGAGCCTCTGGAACTATATTTACAGATGGCTGTGAGATGCCTGGTGGATGTCAGGAATCACACTCAGGTGTCTGGTAGGAGAAGGCAGTGCTGTTATCTACTGAGCCACCTCCACCTAGAGTTTTAATAACAGGTATTAATTAATTTATTTATTTACTTATGTATTTATTTAACTAACCATGATTACTGATTTAATACAATTATAGTCCATTTGAGAATTAAATACAGAAGTGACTGGTTGAACATCTAGTCTTGGACAGATCCACATATTGAAATGCACAGCTGTATGATTCCATTAGTTTTTTCTCCTCATATTTCCACTCTCTAGATGTCAAAGTCAGCCTATTTGTTTCCAACACATTGAATAATATAAGAAGACATGTGTTCAGGAGCCCCTTGGTCATAGACTTGTCCCTAGAGTTTCATTTCTTAGTAACCAAAAGCAACCTTCTCCTATTTACTGCCAACAATGGCAAAGTCTGGTCTCCATGTTATAGATACAGCGCCATGAACACTGAAGGCATATCTGAGAGGCAAAGGAGACAAACTGGGGCTGCCTTAAAGTACAAAGTGTGTTCATAAGCTCAGAAGAAAGCTGGAAAAATGTCTCTGCTCTGATGACAGAACCAGTTTCATAGCATTCCAGAGGGGCAGGGTAAAACTCGACATTCAGCTGCTTTAGGTTGGCTGTGTGATGCAGAAAGTTCCTTAGGACAGCCATGGAGATGTCATTGTCATAGAAGTTGAACTCAATGAGCTGAGAGCACTGACTCAGGGCAGGGAAAAGTGCACTGAGCTGAGAGTCTGTCATTCTACAATGTTCTAATTGCAGGGTCTTCAGAGTATCTGCGACTTTTTCTAGGAGAATTCTGAGAGGCACAAGACTCAGATCACACAAAATGATGCCTGCTAAATGCAGATGTTTGAGATGATGGAGGCTCTGACACTGGGCAAAGGACTCCAAGTCTGATTGTGAGAACTTGCAGAGATTAATGGACAGGAACTCCAATGGGGTCTTCAGACACCTAAGAGAGACAGTGAGATCAGTTTGGCATAGAGTGACAGGGCTAACCTAGAGCAGGGGAAACCACATATCTGGGGTCAGTGTCCCTGTGGGATGGCAGTGAGCATCCAGTGCAGCCTGTTGGAGTCTTCCACTGAGGTCACACCATTCTAGGTTGTTAACAGTGGCCATCATGATAAGACTTGATCATTATTGCTAAATCTACAATGGCCACTCATCTATATGGGAAACAAGGAACGTTTGCTGTAGAATCAAAAAGAGCTCTTCCTCCTTCCTTACCGAAGCAATTCATCCAGGC
Source organism: Arvicanthis niloticus (assembly GCF_011762505.2). NCBI lineage: Eukaryota > Metazoa > Chordata > Mammalia > Rodentia > Muridae > Arvicanthis > Arvicanthis niloticus. Next base: position 11,069,590 of record NC_047662.1, on the reverse strand, counting down.
AGTCCTCAAGAAAGTAGACACCAATCATATTGAGATGCTGGAGACAGTTGAATTTGGAGAACTGAGAAATGAACTTGGTGACTCTCTTCTCCTGTGTGTCTGTTGACTTAATTAGAAAATTAAAGAGATTCTCATGTACTACTGTTAGAAGGAGTTTACGAAGATGTTTCATCTGACCCAGGCAAGGTGCAAAGCATGCCAATGTGGACAGAGTCCACCCTGTATTCAGTTCTAACTCCTCAATGCACTCTGGCTGGAAAATCCTGAAGACCTTCTTGACTGTGGACATAGACAATCCCCTTATCTGCATCTTCACACAGCACAGGTGCAGGCAACCTCTTCTCTCCTGTGCCCACTGCAATAGATAAGTTTGGTATTCATCCAGATCAAACTCAAGGTGAAGGTCAGTGACCACCTTCAGACGTTGCCTCAGTGCATATCGATGAGGGCTTGTTGGTATTTGCTTTTCACACACAGTCTCTGCTGAGCGGTCTCCATCAACTGGTCCAGCTGAAACATCCCAGAAGTCATGGTGCACATTCTTAAGGTCTAGCACTTGAAGCTTCTGTCTTCTGTGGGTAAAACAATAGAAGTGTAAGGAGGATTAGCCATTAGCCAGCTTTTTCTAGACAACTTTCTTGTTAGCTGCTAGCTTTTGTACTCTGTCTGTCTGTCCTCTACAGATTTAAGTTTCCAGTGCTGGGTCTCCATATAGCAACTCAAGCCTGCTGGGCAAGGGCCTTAACTGCATTTGGAGATCTGCCCTGCTTCCTCCATTTGTTACTCCGGACTTCTGCTGTTCCTATATCTATTACTTGGTAGAGATACAGGGTCATGTAGCTACATGGGTTCCAAGGTGTACTGCATACTTAATGGACATTTGATACAAGGACTCAACAGCTGTCCAGGACTCTTTAAGATGATGCCAACAGAAGCCTCTGATACACCTTTGACCCTTATTCTTCATGAACCCAGATGTCCTCCTCCCTACACATAAATATAAGCCATTTGGCATTACATGGTTATTACTTACCTTGGGTGAAAATTTCCTATCAGCTGCATGTCTACACCATCCAGCACAGCTTGCAATATCATCATGTCATGGAATTTCATCAGTGCCTCCACAGGGAGGCAGGGAAAGTGCCAGGCTGCCACCATTGCCTTCAGTATCTTTGTGTGTCTGCCAATGAAGGCTGCCTTGAAGAGTGGTGGGAAGAACACTCCCAGCAGCTTCTGCAGAGCAGACATGGCCAAGGCTTCATTCTTCAACAAGCTCTGTACTGCCAAGCTCTGGAGTGTGGGTGGGACCTGGAAGCTCATCTTGATGAATCTTTAGTCAGAATGGACCTGTTGAAGCATTCAGAAATCCAGTTTTCAAGATATGTCTTGGGAATCTGTAAATCCCTGTACCAAGGAATCACCAAAGTGCCAGAGTCCCTGCTTTGGCCACAGTGTGGAACTCAGCATGTCCTGTTGTAAGATCTGGTGGTCACAAAGCCAAACCCTTATCACTCTCTGCATATAGGGTCTCTCACAAGAATCTGCAGCAGTGCACAAACTAACCATTGGCACATGAGGTAACAACCACTTGTCCTTGCTCCTCTGAATCTTATTCCCTTTTGAAAAGGTTGGTCAGGGGCAAGCAGTCTGATCAGCATCTTTTATGTGACAAAGCATGCACTGATCATATTTCAAGTTCCTCAAGGAATGGATTGCCATTGTGTAGTGGTAGCACATACCTTTATTCTAAGCACTCAGAAGGCAGAGGCAAGGAGATCTCTGTTAGTTTGAGGCCAGCTTAGTCTACAGAGCTAGTTCTAGGACAACTAATGATATACAAAGAAACCTTGTATGGAAAACTAAAAACTAAAGGAAGAAATGTAGAAAGGAAGGAAGGAAGGCAGGAAGGCAGGAAGGAAGGGAAAAAAAAGGTGCCTAAGTGTCTGACAGACTCTGTCTGAAATGTAAAGCCAAACCTCATGGGTCCTCAAAGCAGCCATGACTGAATGAGAGCATCCAGAAAGACTGTGAGTCTGAGGTGGAGAAGCCAGTGTAGGGGGCTACAAGGAAGGGGATTTCCCATGTTCATTGAGGTCTAGGAAAAGAATGACTTTAGGAAAACCATCTAGATTTGTTTCCTTTTTAAAATATGTTGTTGCCTAGAGTGGAGGCTACAGTGAAATTGGGCACAGTTCAAAACCTGAATGGAACTCATTTTGTAGCCTAGGCTTGCACCCCCTCGCCATGGTCCTAACTGTCACTGGGAGGATTAAAATACTCTGTTTTAGCAACACCTGGCTAGTGCACTTTGCTTGTAAAATACTGCATAGCTGCCAGGTGTGGTAGTAGGAGCCTCTAATATCAGCATTTTGGAGGAGGAGTAAGGAGGATTCTGGGGAAAGTTAAGCTACATATTATACTTTCATGCTTCTCCTGAGTAGTAGATTTCAAATAACATATGATAGGAAATGGTTTGGTAGTAAGGTTTGTGGTGGTTTGAATATGGCTGGGTTTGTCTCCTGGAATTAAAGATATATACCACAATGCCTGGGCCTAGTTTTTTAATGGTCACTATGCCTAAAGATCTGGATCAAAAGAGTGTGTCTTCCAGCCTCAAAATCTGGATTACACATGTGCCCTCCATTTCTAGATTATCTTTCTTTCCAGGTTAAAGTCCAAACTACTCCTTGTTTGACTGCACACACAAAAAATAAGTTTAGCTGGGTGGGATCTTGCTCTGAGATCACCACTTTCTCTTAATCTCCTAAGCACAGGATTAAATTCTATTCCATGTCCTGGTGCCCCTTTATTATTACCTAAACTATATATTTTGTGGTTTTCCTTTCTAAGCTTGCTATAATTGATAAAAATGCTCTTTGTGATAGTAAGCCAGAGGACAAAGTCTATGCTGGCCTTTGCTGAGACTTCCTTTTTCAATGCAATTAATCTCATTCTCTTCACCTTAGCCTTAGCCTCAGGCAGACTCTTCAGACAAGGGCAAAAGGCAGCCACATTCTTCACCAAAATACCACAAAAATGATCACTAGGCCACATACTAAAATTCTTCTCCACTGAAACCTCTTATGGCAGGTCTGCACAGTTCAAATGACTCTCAACAACCAACTCTTCCATATTCCTACTAGGACAGCCCATTAAGCCCCACTTAAGGCATTCCATGACTTTCCAGATGCAAAGTCCAAAAAACCCACACTCTTCCAAACAAAAGCTTAGGCCTATGACAACAATACTCGAGTCCTCGGTAGCTATTTAGGGTCTTAGGGTTTTACTGCTGTGAATAGAAACCATGACCAAGGCAACTGTTATGGAAACATTCAATTTGTTCTAGCTTATAGCTTTAGAGTTTCCATCCATTATCATTATGATGGGAGAATGGCAGTGCCCAGCCAGGCATGGTGCAGGAGGAGCTGAGAATTCTATGTCTTCATTTGAAGACCATTAGGGGAAGACTGGCTCCCACGTGGTTAGAAGAAGGGGCAAGACCACATCTCCTAATAGTACTCAAATGAACCTATTAACATGAAAATTCCAGTGCAATGTGAATTTCTCATTAACACCAAACCCAATAGAAGCAAATTATCATCATTTTCATCACCATCATTTTTGAGAGAGAGATATATATGAATTTGCCCTATTTTATTTTAAATCCAGCATCTTGAAATGTAGTTGAGTTGGTAATATGCCTGTCCAGACTGTGAGAGGCCTCCTGATAGAGGAGAGTGACAAGTGACTTACCTGATCAGGATACTGGTGAGAGAGGTCCTATTCCCAGTGAGGTCAGGCAAAGACTGTAGTCTCCAGAACTCTGAGTGTCTTAACTCTTTTATAGCACACCCAACCCATGTAGCCCCATCCCTAAGCACAAGATTCCATCTTCTGGATCTTTGTGATTGGTTCTTCTTGTGGTAGATTTATTGAATCATAGTTGATTGTGTGAACTCAAAAATAGTAAATTATAAAGTGAAGAGTCTACTGATTGAATTGTTCAGTGTGTGCTTACATACTCAAATGTGTGAGGGTTTTCTAGTGTGTGTTTTCTGAGTGTAAATATAGCTGTCTCCTGAGAGGCTCTGCCAGAGGCTGCCTATACAGAGGAGGTTGCTGGCAGCCAACTATTGAACTGAGCATGGGGTCCCCAATGGAGGAATTAGAGAGAAGAATGAAGGAGCTGAAGGGGTTTGTGGCCCCATGGGGAAAGAGACAATACCAACCAACCAGAGCTCCTAGGGTCTAAGCAGCCAGCCTGGGAACACACTTGGAGAGATCCTCAGCTCCAGCCATATACGATGAGGTCCTCTCCACTCCATGCTTGGCAGCCACTGTTTCCCAGAGAGAGAGAGAGAGAGAGAGAGAGAGAGAGAGAGAGAGAGAGAGAGAGGATAAAGGAGAAGAGACTGGAAGAATGGAGACAAGACAGAGGTTCTGATCAAGTCTCAAGTCTTGTTTATTGTGTCTCTCTCATTGTCTCCCCCTCATTGTCCCTCCCTTATTGGCTCCCGTATTCTCTCTATTGAAGGGAAATCTGGGGTATTTATAGGCCTATGACAACAATACTCGAGTCCTTTTTTTGCTATGTGCCTTGTAAGCACATGAATACCACGTGCCTTGCAGGTGTGGATATGATGTAAGCCTTACAGGTGTCTATAGCTTAGATAGCAAGTGCACTGTGCGCCTTGCAGGCTTGGATACCATATGCGACAGAGTAAGACTTTATCATTGACCTGTCTTACTGGGTGCACATGATTAAATCAGGAATTTTAATAATTTTGTCAGCAATTCATGTATTTTGTTGGAGACTTGGTATGGCTTGATAAATTGGCTTTATGGGGAACTCTTTATGTGGATCAAGCTGGCTATAAACAGAGTAATCTGACTGTCTCTGCCTGCTGAGCACCAAGCCTACATGCCTGGTTTCTTCTTTCTTTCTTTCTTTCTTTCTTTCTTTCTTTCTTTCTTTCTTTCTTTCTTTCTTTCTTTCTTTTTTTTGGACAGGGTTTCTCTGTGTAGCCCTGGCTTTCCTGAAACTCACTCTTTTTAGACCAGACTGGCCTCGAACTCAGAGATCCGCGCCTGCCTGCCTCTGCCTCCCAAGTGCTGGGATTAAAGGCATGTGCCACCACTGCCCAACATGTTTTTGTTTTTGAAACATCCGAGGGTAGCATGTAATCGACTCCATTCACAAAACTGGCTCAACACGAGATCTTCAATATATTCATCTGAGAAATCAAGAAGAATTGTCTGTGGGCCATTTTGGGATGATTTGCTATCCCGAGAAGCTGCCTGAGGGTGGATCTCAGTCCTGTCTCTCAGTGGTCACTGACTGAAGATGAAGAGGGGATTAATAGAGCTATGAGATGCACAGGTGTTCAACCAGTCCTCCCCTCACCCTGTTCACACCTCCAGGATTCCAGACCTCCCCTTGGCATCTTCTCTAGGGCTTTTTGTTGCTATTGCCTGTCAGGCTGTGGAAGGGTATCCTGGTTCTTGGGTTGTTGGTGTTCAGCCACGCCCCCAGAACCCAGGCCCCTGACATGAGGTCTGATCTCCATTCAACCTGCACCCTTCAGTCACCTGTAGGGTACAGGTAGAGGATGTGATTAATGGTCTCCGCCTCCAGAGATTAAAATATTAATGAGTTATCTAAAGGCCGGGGGTGGTACCTAATTAAGTTATTCCCTTCCCCTTTCCCCTCCCTATAAAAGCCAGGCTCCCCTGGGGGAGCTCGAACCATCTACACCCATTCAACATGCGATGAACAATAAAAGCTTTGGAAAACTGGACTCCATGTGTCTCCTGGGCCTGCTACCAGGTTCCCAGCCTTTGGAACTCTGAACCTTCCTGATGCAGCCACAGGCCTGCCCGCCCACAGTGGCTGTGTCAATGTGGGACCCTCTGCTGCCCGGAACCCTGTCACTGGCCCTTGGGATTTTGTCCCAACCACCAGACTACCCCTCATGTTTTTTCCCACAATTTCCCAGACAGGTCCTGATGAATCCCGTCATAGACTTTGTTCTTTGATTAAGGCTTATGAAGAGTATTGTAGACAAGCATAGCAAACTGAGAAAGGAAAAATATAAAATCCAGGGTTCAAGTATTAAAGGGGCACCAGGAAGTAAAATGAAACTGAATCCTGTGTTCAAGGATAGTAAATTGAATTAAGGGAGTGGTGACCTTGAGTCAAGCTCCCACCCAACTCAGTTTAAGTCCAAGCAAGGTAGTATAAAACAGGAGGCAAAGACCAGCAGATCTCTGGGTTCAAAACCAGTCTAGAACACAACAAGTTCTAGGTGAAGGAAAAACTTAAATCCAGGCTTGGTGATCACAGCTTTAATCTCAGTGGTTAAGAAAGATGTGGCAGAAATTTCTCTGACCAATATATTTGCAGTGGGAGGTCTGTAATTAGACAGGAAAAAGGGAATTGGAGTTAAGGGTGGAAGAGGGACAGGTGCACAGGGAGAAACGGGAGAGTAGGAAGGCGAAATGGCAGTGGACCCCATGGTTTCAAGTAAATGGGTAGATATGAAAACTAAAGGTTAGGAAAATCAGAATAACTTTCTAAGTTGTGTGGGCATCTTGTGTCTTGAGAGTTTATTGCTATATATAAATCCATTGGTTTACTTTAAGCATCTAGAAATTTGATTTACTGGGTTACTGGAAGGTGGGTCCACGGACAACTGGGTGGTTATGGCTGTGAAGGAACTTGTGGCTCCAGGGACAAGCAAAGCAAAGCTAGAAGCACAGTGACTGTTGGCTATGGGGGCAAGCTAGAGAGAGTAGGTGAGCAGAACCAGCTCAGGAGCTCCAGCCTCATCAGAGAGCTTGCTGAGACAAAATGGGCTTAGTGTGGGAACTTGGCTGCAGAGCCAGGAACCCTCTCAGACACTTTGCTAATACCCCCTGCAACAGAAAGAAGCATGCAGATCTCTGAGTTCAAAGTCAGTCTAAAGAGCATGTTACAGGACAGCCAAGCTTAGGCAGTGAAGGAGTTGGAAAACAGACAGCTGGTGGTAATGTAGTAGAACAAGGGGGCCATGTTCCAGTCCCAGCAAGCAGCAGTGGAGTACATTAACCAGAGTCTACAGTGCTACAGCGGGCAGAGCTGGAGAAGTGATGCCAGCCCTTTGGAAGAGCCCAGATCATGTGTGGATCTCAGACACTGGAACAAGAAGCTGTAACATTGAAGTTGTGTTTCGGCCCTCTCCACTGCACACTTGGCGGCCACTGTTTCCTGGCCTAAGTTGCCACTCTGGTCTGCGGGGCAGTGTTGAGAGAGAGAGAGAGAGAGAGAGAGAGAGAGAGAGAGAGAGAGAGAGAGAGAGAAGGGGGAGAGACTCGAAGAATGGAGACAAGACAGAGGGTCTGATCAAGTCTCAAGTCTCGTTTATTGTATCTCTCTCTCTCCTGTATTGTCTCTCTCATTGTCTCCCATAGTCTTTGGTCTCCTGTATTCTCTTATTGTTTCTCATATTGAAGGGAAAGCTGAGGTATTTATAGGCTTTTGCCACTTGCCTTGTAGGCTCGTGAATATCACGTGCCTTGCAGGTGTGGATATGATGTAAGACTTACAGGCCTTTATAGCATCGATAGCATGTGAACCATATGCCTTGCAGGCTTGGATACCTAGTGCGCCTTACAAGCATGTATGTCATGGATAGCACGTGGATAGCACGTGAAACACATGACTTACAGGCTTGGATACCACATGTGCCTTGCAGCTCCGGGCAGTAAACAGCAAAACAAAATATGTGGGATATCAGAGTGTGCTTCAGCTGTTGTAGGCTGTTGAAAAACAAGTCTCATGTCAGGGTATATGGCTCAAGATGGCTGCAAAGTTGATAGCTGCTTTCTGCTTAAAGTCAGCTCCCAACAAAGTTGCCTTAGAGGTCCCAAGATGTTGGAGATGCCAGAGCTATGAGATATCTGTTGAGGAAAGCTGCTAACAGGAAGTGGAACCAGCCAAAAAGAAAGTAGTTTGTTGGGGGCTGGAGAGATGGCTCAGTGGTTAAGAGCACTGACTGCTCTTCCAGACGTCTTGAGTTCAATTTTCCACAATCACATGGTGGCCCACAACCATCTGTAATGGGATCTGATGCCCTCATCTGGTGTGTCTGAAGAGCCACAGTGTACTCACATACATTAAATGAATCAATCAATCAAATCAATCAATATATAAATAAATCTTTAAAAAAAGAAAAAGTAGTTTGTTGCAGTCAACAAGGTGAAAAATGATTTGGTGATCTAAGGATTGCTTTGACATCAGACATGGAGATGCAGATTTTGGAATTTGTCCAGCTGGTTCTGTCTTGCTTTGGGGCTTACAGCTAAGTGAATTGATGAATCTCAGAAGAGACTTTGAAATTTAGACTTTTAACACTGTTGAGACTTCTGTAGACTATAAGGACTTTTTTAAAGTTAGAATAAATGTATTTTGCATTAGTCTATGTTTAGGTATGACCCTGTAGACTCACATATTTGAACAAGTCTATGGCATCAGAGAATAGAATGTGATGGTTTGCAAATGCTTGGCCCAGTGAGTGACACTATTAGGGGGTGTGGCCCTGTTAGAGAGGTGTGTTACTGTGGGTGTGGGCTTTAATGTCCTTTTTCTTGCTTCCCAGAAGCTAGTATTCTACTAGCAGCCTTCAGATGAAGATGTAGAACTCTCAGCTCTGCCTGCACCATGCCTGCCTGGATGCTGCCATGTTCCAACCTTGATAATAGACTGAACATCTGAACCTGTAAGCCAGCCCCAATTAAATATTGTCCTTACAATGGAGTGCCTTGGTCATGGTGTCTCTTCATAGCAGTAAAACCCTAACTAAGCTTTCTCCTTACCATTATCTTGAAATTTCCTGAGATCAACTCCTGTTCCCATTCCCAGGTGCTTAGAGAGTCCCTTAGAGACCATGGCAATCACTTGGAGTATGCTGTCAGAGTCAGATATGAGTTATCTGTGCCACTGTCCAAGTATCCATCAGCTCAAACACATGGACCTGAGTGGCGTCATCTTTTTAGATTTAAGTCATCCACTTCTAGAAAGACTGAAAGCTACACTGCAGACCCTAAAATTGAAGGATCATGGAGTTCCAAATCAGTGCCCCCCTACCTGCACTGATCCAGTGCTCCCAGTTCACCGAGGTCAATTTTGTAAGAACTTCCTGTCCATATATAGCCTGAAGAAGCTGCTGAAACACACAGCTTACCTGTGAGGTTACCCTGGCCCCACTGAGATCTCTGACATTGGTAATATCTTGCTAGATGATTTGCACAACATTGTTCTGAGCTCATAAAAACACAGAGTGGAGAAACACCCATAGAAACATAGAAACTTCCACTCATAGAAATGAGGACTATTTTCTTAGTAAGAGATGTCTAGATTGTCATGGATTATGTGGTTATAACCTGGAGGTCACATTGTTTTTGTTGGCAGTAAATCAATAGAGGTCACTACTGGGCTCTGAAAAATGAAAGCCAGAACTCAAGTGACTTGTTAGAGACACAGAACATGTGTATTCCAGAATCTTTGGAAGTCCTTGGGAAAGAAGATTGTTCCATTGGTAATTTCAGATTAAGGGAGAAGCTTTGACAAGGAGAACGAAGAACTCATCTTTTGACTAAGGTCAACAGTATTGACCTGCCCTTGAACAGCAAAAGAATTTTGAAAACTGTAGGGATTTTATCTCAGCACAATCAGTGTATGAGAGATGATAAAAACAGGGAAGGGGACAAGTGAGAAGACATTACAAAGAAAACAGGATGGATAATGGGGGTGGGGGCCCATATCTCTCTGCCTCTGGTTCACCTCCATCTTTGGGTTGTCACAGTGAAAAATATTCCAAAGCCATGTGTTCTGGGTCCCATGGATGAGTCCCTAGGCATTCATTTCTTAGTATTCAGAAGGAATATTCCTGTTGTTCCTCCAAGCATTCACAAAATGTGACCTTCTTTTCAAAGATACAACGTGTATCACAGTCAGAACAGGAATAGGTACCAAAGCAGATTGACTTGGGCTGCCTTAGAGCCATGAGTGTGTGCATGAGCTTACAACAATGCTGAGAAAATATCTCTACTTGAACATACCTCCACTCATTATAGACCTCTACTGGAGCAGAGTACAGTTCCATGGTCAGCTGGTCATGTTGGTGGTATGGTGCACAAGGTCCTTCAGAGCATCCATGGAGATTTTATTGTCATAAAAATTGATGCTAGTGAGATGGGTGCATTGGGTCAGGGCAGGCAGAAAGATACTGAAGTGAGAGTCATTCACCCTACAGTCTTCTAATTCCAGAGTCTGCAGAGTATCTGTAATACTTTCTAAAAAGAATTTGAGAGGTGTGATATTCAATGTAGTTAAAGAGAAACCATTTACGCATAGATATTTTGGGAGCCAACTTTTAGTCAAAAAGCGACTGTCATCTTTGCAGACATCTCAGGCCATATATTTGAAGATTGATATTTTCCCACCCTGACAAGAGACTTGTTTTTCTAGCATGATGTTTTTGTAAGCAGCCTATGACAGCTGAGCACATTCTGGTAAAATCTTGTTTTTCTCAGACATATCTTGGATTTGTTGTTTAGTGTCCCCAGCTGTAAGGCTCTTGTGGTTGAGTGTCTCCAGCTGCACTCCCCTGCTTGTGCTTATATACCCATAATTGCCTTTCAATAAATGAGACTTGGGCCTGGGGACTTGATCAGACACCGTGGCTTGTCTCCATTCTTCTTGCCCCTCCATCCTCACTCTCTCTCTTGCAGACCCCATTGACTGACCCAAGTGGGCCAGGTCATAGATGTTTAAGCTGACCATAGTTCCAATGCTGGGCAAATGACTCCAACTCTGATTGAGAGATCTGGCACAGAGCAATGGTCAGGGACACCATAATGGTCAGGGACACCAAGGAAGCCTCAAGACACCTAGGGAGAGATCACATTGCTGGGGTCAGAGAGATCTTGGGAAGGCATCCAGCATAGCCTGTTGTGGGATGGCTTACCCAAGCTACACCACTGTAGCATGTGGGTATTACCTTCTTTGTGGGACTGGCTTATTCCCTAGCTACCTATCCTAGTCTTTAGTGACAAGCAAAGCCTAGGGTTATCCAGTAGGCTAAGAGGGCGTACAGATAGTGTGAGAACAGAAAGAGGAAGGTTGGAATCTATATGACCATATATCAAGATACTTTATAAAGAACCATTGACTCCCCGTTATAAATTCCTTTACCTCGTTATTCTTTTTTTTTTTTTTTTTTTTTTTTTTTTGGTTTTTCCAAGACAGGGTTTCACTCTTTTTAAATTGGATATTGTATTTATTTACATGTCAGATGCCATCCTCTTTCCCCATTTCCCTTCCCTAGAACCCTCTATCCCATCCCTCCTCCTGTTTTTGCTTTTATACCATTTTAATTATGTGCAAGTATTCAGGTCAGTTCTAGGTTGAGGAACTAGCAATACAATGGATGCAAACAGTCAAAGAACAAGCAAGACAATAAGCACAAATAGTCAAAAAACAAGCAAGGCAATAAACAAAATTTTGTGAACACTCCCATGATTACTGTTTCTAAGGGCTTATCAGGATGACCAAAATATCTGAGCCAAATTCTCTGTCCTAGCCCAGAGTAATTTTCATGTCTAAAGCCTTCTTCCTTGTTCTAGCCTACCTCTGACCATTCAACCCCAGCCTTTGCATTCCCTGATCCCCTTAGACCAGCCTTGGTCTCAAAAGAGTTATATACTGTTTAGGAATTAGGGGAAAACAAGGGCCTGTTCTCCCAGACCTAATGGAAACACAGAGCTCACCTGGGAAACTGTGCAGATCTGAGCCCTCCCTATGCAGTGGCCTCTTCTCTTCCCCATTCCTCCACATTAGATCAGATAGGATTGCTGTGGAGGAAAACTCACTAAATAGGACTCACAAAACTGGTTGGTCTTCTACCATGGTAGCTCTCTCCAAATAATCTACGTCACTTCATTGCTCAGCTTTGTGGGTGAGCCCTGATTCAGTTAACATGGAACAAGATCATGCTTCCATGTTCATTGTATAATATACAGTGGCCTGCAGATATTAGTACCCACTACTCTGTTATGTAGAAAAAAGAGGTTTGCTCTGGTAACAGCAACAGCTCTTCATCCTTTCTTACCTGAACAACTCATTCATGTGGTCTTTGAGAAAATAGACATCAATAGTGAGATGCTGGAAATAGCTGTGTTTTGGGAACAGAGAAATCATCTCGGTGACATTCCTCTCCACTAAGGGTGTGTAAGTACTTCTTCCAAAGATGCATAGTGTACTAGCATGAGTTTGTGAAGATTTTTTATCTTGCTGATGGCAAGGAACAAGTTTTGCCAATTCAGACAGATTCCCCACTGTATTCAGTTCCAACTCCTTGATGAACTCTGGTTGTACAATTTTTATCACCTTCCTGACCTTGGGCACCTTTGTTTGATTCTTCAGCTGACAGCAAGAAGATTTATTTTACATGAGTTACACTTGGCCTCAAGAGAGAACAGCACTAGTCCAGAATGCCAGAAGTCCAGGACAAAGGGCCAGCAGGACTGTTTTGTTTGTAAGAAAGGCAGTCATTTTCGCAGGTGATCTCAGTGAGGTGGTGACATTCCAGGTCTACTGAGAATTTTTACCAATAGCAGCCTATAGTCCAACAACTTGTTCCAGTGTCCTGGCCTTCATCCCTCACTTCTGTTCCTGCAGATTCTGTGGGTGCACAAGCTGGTTTTACTCGGACCTCTGCCTCATCTTTCTGCTCTTGTGCTTCAGCCTGTTCATTCTCTTCTTCCACCACTTAGCTCTCATGGCACAAGGAAGATGGTGTTAAGGAGACATTAGGGAGTTTGGACTACTGCTATTTTCCTTGGCTACTTCTAATGATCCAATCAACTTCTCAGAGCACAGATGCAGGAAACCCTCTCTGTCCTTTGCCCACTGCAACAAATGTGTTTGGTGTTTATCTTCATGCTGAGAAGATTTAAAGGAAAGGTCACTAAACACTTTCATATACTGCCTCCTTCATGGGTTCTCAAGCATAGTTTCTACCCATTGGTCTCCACTGGCCTGAAAATCTCAGGAGTCATGGTATCCATTCTTCAAGGGAACCACCTGAAGCTTCCCCATCCTATGAATAAAACAGGAGATGGGTCTGAAGAGAAATTGAGACACTACACTTTTTTCATCATCTCTGATGCTATTTGTCCCCTGTTCTGCTGTCTTGCTGTCTTCTATATACTCATGATCTTCGGTGCTGGGTCTCCAATAGAACCACCTCTAGCTTGCCAAGCAAGGGCACTGTGCATGAGCTGCATCTGGAGACCAGTCTCGTTTCTCTCCACTCAGTTGCCTTGGATTTCTGCCAGCTTCTATTTCTTTATGTTTGTTTTTAAGACAGGATTTCTCTGTGTGTATCCCTGCCTCTATAGCTCTATAGACTAGGCTGGCCTCAAATTCAGAGATATACTTGCCTCTGTCTCCCAAGTACTAGGATTAAAGGTATGTGCCACCACCTCCTGGCATGTCAGCTCTTATTTCTATTACCTGGTGGAGACACAGGGACATCTGCACCAACCTGTATCTCATATTTAATTTGCTACAAAGACTCAAAAGTTTTCCAGGCTCCTGTAGGCCTCTAAGATACCACCCAAAGCCTCTGATTAGAAGATGGCGCTGGCTTCCTGTTCCTGGTTCTTCTTGGCCTTGGTGTCTGCAGCTGTGCGCACGCGTAGGCACGAATTTTCCCGATGATAGTACTATCAGTGGATATGTAAATGAGACCCCAGTCTGTAAGCCAATGAGGACAGATCATGTCTCTTTGATAGTATATACGTCAGTACATTCTGGGGCTTGGGGTCCTTCCTTTGTTCTCCATCTTGCATCCTTCTAACTAAAAGAGCTGTAACAATAAAAGACGCTGTCAGAAGAATCTTGAATGTGACGTGCTCCTTATCGGCGAGGTAGCGTGTTGCACCACCCAAAGCCTCTGATTTACCTTTTACCTCATTCTTCTAAGTCCAGATTTCCCTACCTGGTATTTGGCTTACCTGGGGCTTACTTCTGTTTCAGCCATGGGCCAACTCCATCCAGTATAGCTTGGAAGTTGGGCTTATCAGCAACCCAACAAAAAGGCCAAGGTAGGGCCAGTATTCCACCAGGATCTTAATTGTCTTTGCTTTTCTCTGACTGTCAGCCTCCTTGAACAGCGGTGGTAAGAGCTTCCTTCTTAGGTCCTGCAGGATAGAGATGGTCAGCAACTTCTTCCTCACAATGCTCTGTGCAGCCAGCTGCAGGAGTATGGGTGGGTCTTCAAAGTCCAAAGTATAGGGAGATAATCCTAGGGAAAAATTTAGGAGAGAATGTATTTTCAGGGTTTTTCTTAGGAGGCTTTTAACTCCCAGCACTGGTGGCACATGCCTTTAATTCTAGCACTTGGGAGGCAGAAGCAGGCTGATTTCTGAGTTTGAGGCCAGCCTGGTATACAGAGTGAGTTCCAGGACAGGAAGGGCTACACAGAGAAACCCTGTCTTGAAAAACCTAAAAAACAAAACAAAAAAACCACAAGGCTTTTACCTCCTCACAGTAAGCATCTGTCTCCACGGTGGCCATGATGAAGACTTGAATTTTATTTCACTCACTATTTGGTGGTCTCAAAAGCAAAATTCCCATATGGGCAGCATGTGGAGCCTCTCTCAATCATTTGTTCACCATTGTCCCATCCAGTTCCAAACTCTAATCCCCATCTAATTTTGGAAAGCAGCATCCAGGAAAAAAAAAAAACCAGAGCCCCATTCCTTATAGCAGAAACAATATTAACCACCTTTCAGAGAAGATGGAAATAAGCTACATACTGAATTAACCCATATTCTTCTTTCAATAAATTGATCTTGTCTGGCAAAGACAGGGAAGAATTTATGAAATGGGCAAATGGCTTCTCTGTCTGTCTGTCTGTCTGTCTCCCTCTTTCTTTTCATCATTTTTCAAGACTGTCTCTGGGTAACAGCCCTGGTTGTCCAGGAGCTGACTTGTCGACCAGGCTGCCATTGAAGTTAGAGATCTACCTGTTTCTGCCTTCCCAAGTGCTAGGAGTAAAAGAATTCACTACCACATTCAGCTTACTTTTTATTTCCAAAGTTTTAGAGCCAAGCTTGGGGAGCCTAGCTATGTCATACCACTTTGGAGCATAGAGCATACTGCATGTATGTAGTGGGGGTCCTGTCTGTCTTTTAGCAGCTTGTTTCTACTTATACAGAGTTTCACTATGTAGCCCACAGCTGGCTATGTAGTCCAGGCTGGAAACAAACCCACTCATTTTTTTTTTTTTTTTTTTTTTTTTTTTTGGTTTTTTTGGTTTTTCAAGACAGGGTTTCTCTGTGTAGTCCTGGCTGTCCTGATAACTCACTCTGTAGACCAGGCTGGCCTCGAACTCAGAAATCCGCCTGCCTCTGCCTCCCAAGTGCTGGGATTAAAGGCGTGCGCCACCACCGCCCGGCCCCGTGGTTGAATTCTTGTCACAACATTGATTCATTAACTTTTAAAAAATTCATTCAATTATTTGCTTATTTTTATATACTTGATTTCTAATTTACTTCTGTGATTGGACTCTCAGCAATCCTCCTGCCTCTTCTTCCTTGAGAAGATTACGGTTTTGATCCAGCACAGCTGGCTGAATTATATTCATAAGTGACCCACAGTGTTCTGAGTACAAATTAAGTCAGGGCTTTATCTGGGCCTGATATAGAGAAAATTTTAGAAAAAAATAAACCGGGAGTTAATATTTGTTGGGAGCCGACTTTAGTACAAAGTGGCTAGATCAACTTTGCAGCCATCTGGAACCATATACCCTGATGAAAGACTTGGTTTTCAAAAGCCTATAACAGCTGAAGCACACTCTGATAAATATATTGTTTATCCCACATAGCTTGTTTTGCTGTTTACTGCCCCCAGCTGCAAGGCGCACGTGGTAGTCACGCCTGCAAGGCATGCAGTTCACGTGCTGTCCACGTGCTATCTATGCCATACATGCTTGTAAGGCGCACGTGCTGTCCACGCTATAGACGCCTGTAAGGATTACGTCATATCAACACGTGGCAAAAGCCTATAAATACCTCAGAATTCCCTTCAATAAAAGAGACTTGATCAGACTTTCTGTCTTGTCTCCATTCTTCGTGTCTCTTCCCCTTTTTCCTCTCTCTCTCTCTCTCTCTCTCTCTCTCTCTCTCTCTCTCTCGACCCTGACCCTCGGACCAAAGCGGCAGCTTGGGCCAAGACACAGTGGCCACCAAGCATGGAGCGGAGCAGGCAGCAACATTTTGGCCCACAAAGCCGGGCAGTACGGGCCGCGACAAATATTCCCACAACTATGAATGTGTTCTGGAGTTCAAGGCTGAGCCTGATGTTCTGTCAGTCATCAGCTGTGGCAGTTTGAGAAGGCCGAGGTGGGAACATGCCACACAGGTCTGTTCAAAGTCATCTTCAGCTACACACAAGATTGAGGACAGCCTGAGCTAATAGACATCAATTTTTCTTTTTTTTCTTTTTGGTGCAGCGAACGTTTATTGAGAGGTTTGGATGGGCATCACGTTCTACAGGTCAGCACCTCTTTTATTATGTAGTATCATAGCATTGTTACATTATATTTATTGTGCATATTATTATTGTCATATAATTATACTGTTATGATTATAAAACAAAGTATTATGAAATACTTAATTTTTCTTTTTTATGTATTTATTTTAACTACATGTGTTTGCCTTCAGTCAGTGTAGCACACGTCTGCAGAGCCAGAAAGAGTGCATTGCACAGGGCCAGATAACCCTGTAACTGAATGGAGTTACAGATGGTTATGAGCCACCATTGAGGTGCTGGCACTGAATCTGGGTCTTTTGCAAGAGCTGCCAGTGCTCTTAATCACTCAGCCCTCTCTCTAGGGCCAACTGTTTCCCCTGGTTTGAGCCTGTGTCTGGTGATTCCTAGGCTGATCTCAAACTCACTGTGCTGCTAAGGAAGATCATGAACTTCTGAACCTCCTGCCTTCGGGTCCTGAGTATTAGAATTTTAGCTGAGGGCCACCACACTCAATGTATACAGTGCTTCAGTGCTTCTTGCAGCAAATCAGACCCATGGCTCCTTGAGTGCTAGCTAAGTATTTTTTTTTTCCTGAGACAGGGATTCTCTGTGTAGTCCTGGCTGTCCTGGAACTCACGCTGTAGACCAGGCTGGCCTCGAACTCAGAGATCAGCCTGCCTCTGTCTCCCAAGTGCTGGGATTAAAGGTGTGCGCCACCACTGCCCAGAGCTAGCTAAGTATTCTAACAAGGGAGATGCAAACAGTCCTAAATAATTGTTTTGTTTATTTCATGCAATAAGATATCATATATTCAGGCTGTCTTCAGAATCCTTATGCAGCTGAAATTGGCCTGGGATTCCTGATTATTCTGCTTTTAGCTTCCAAAATGCTGGTATTACAGGCATGAGCTAGCACATCCAGTCCTGATTTTTCTCACCTGGGAAAACCAGATGACCCTATTATTACTACATCATTCAAGCATTTTCTATTTGATGGTATCGAACTTTAATAAGGAAACCTGGGGCTGGAGAGTAGGTAAGGTTACTCACTGCTCAGAGGATTCAAGTTCAGTTCCCAACACCGAGGTTGATGACTCACAACAACCATAACTGCATCTCAAGGGGAACCGATCTCCTCTTCTGGTCTCTGCTGCCAACTGCATTCATGGGCACACCTTCCATTCAGATACACACAGGTACATAAGTTAAAACTAAAATCGACCTTAACAACATAGAAAAGAATAAGCTTTTACTGGTGATACTGATTTACCTTTAAAAGATTCATAATTTTTATTTTGCTTTATGAGGTTGAGTGTTTTCATCTCTGGTCCCTGGGGCTAGAGTTGTAAATTTGTGTGGTTGTGAGCAACCATATGAATATGGTGGCTGGGGATCCTTTGGGAGAATAGTCAGAGCTCCTAACTACTGGAAACTCTCCAGCACTGAATAATCATTTAGCTTTTTGTTTTCTTTGTTTTTGTCTTTTGAAATTACATAGTGTAGGTCTGAAATTCTGTGGAGATAATAGTTTAGCCAGATGTTTGCCAGGAGCCTGTAGAGACTGGTAAAAAATATGAAGCAGGAGAATCGGCTCATACCTAGCTACACCTCGACATTTTCATGCACTTTTCCCTATCAGCTCCTTTAGTTCCCTTCTTTTTTTTTTATTAGATATTTTATTTACACTTCAAATGCCATCCCCTTTTCCCCATTCCCCCCCCTTAGAAAACCCCTATCCCATGCCCCCTTTTCCTTTTTGCATTATACATTTTTAAAATAATGTTAATCATAAGCGTTATAAGTTGGAAATTGTTCAATCAGAGGTGTAACCCACTGACAGACTAGATATAACAAACTATCTTTGGACTGGTGGAGATACATGAATATCTGCCTCCGTCTCCCCCCTTTCTGTCTTTCATCACCTAGCTGTCCTCTCATCCTTCTCCTCTTCTTACTCCTTTTTTCCTCTCAGTAATCCGCCTACCTTGCTTCTCCTACCACATCACCCTTCCTGCTAAATGAAAATTTGTCTCTCAACAAACAATTAGAGAATAAGTATGCCAATTTGTACAGTGAGGTACAAGACTAGTCATAATACCCCATCCATCCTTTTGTGATTAACCAGCAACTCTGTCATTTATCCTAACTAAAACATTTAGTTCTGACCTGGCTTTAGGATGAATGTCAGCTGACGACCATCCACTAAATCGTTTCTCTTACGGTAAATAGCTGAGTTTCAACCCCATCAGAAATCCAGAATGACTGATTAACTATATTGGGGAAGCACAAAGCATAGCTTCTAAAACTTAGCAATTTATAGAGACCTCTGAACACCTGAAAAGCCCTCCTATACTATACCGAACGTTGGAGCATCAAATCTTCAGCCTTCTGGCCCAGAATCATCTGACAGACCTTGTGATGCAGGATATGAAGGACTGATTACTCTACTAGGCAGATATAATCAGTCGACTATTTCTGCATGTGTGTCCTTTCTGGACAGTAATTGTCTGTAGTTTTGGACGAGAGGCAATTATTGCCTAGTGGCTAGTACCACACAATGGAGTTAACTCCAGGATGACCAATTCTTCTTAGAATCCACGACAGGAAGCTGTCAGGAGCAGAAAGGTCTTAATCAATAATGAACATTAAAGTATACAATTGTACATCAGTTCTATGGACTTAGATGTTTTGAAAACCAATCTCCAGTAAGTAAAATGGACTGTGGTCGTTCCACTCCTATCAGCTATTCTAAATAAATATGGGAAAAACAATAAAATAAACTCAAACATATGAATTGCTATAGTCCCTAACTCCAGAGGTTATCGTCCCAAATCAGTTAAAAGGTT